>NC_056731.1:31261887-31356887 GCF_019279795.1 Protopterus annectens
TGCTCTCCCTATTTCTTTTGTACAGTTCTTAGTTCAGATTTCCTTCATAGAAAAGTCCCCATAATTGATGTCTTAGAGGCTGAAACCTTCCAAGTGTTCCCACATTCTTTTTCTAATCTCTGTACCAGGGTGGAGAATAACAACTTCCACATTACCCATAAAAAGATCAGTGTAATGTTTTTTACCACTAGCAAACTACAGCAACAGCCATGTTTAAAAATAACACATAACCTTAACAACAGCTTTTCCATGGTGTCATTATTCAAATAGTTAGGCCTTACTCTTGAGATCCCCCCATTTCAACATACATATAGGCAATATAGTCAGTAAAGTCCAAGCACTGCAAAAACTGTGCTAAAGAATATCAAATCTCCTCTGTACTGCTGCATGCATATCAGTTTCTAAAAGTGTACTTTTTCCAAAACTGAAATATGCATTATCATTTCTAATCTTTCATTTTGCCTGCAGCACTCAAATGTTATAGACTGCAGAAAACAAAATATATTGATTCACTTTGCTTTCCGACCCTCTTACCCATCATGGCAACTATCTCAAGAACCTAAATTGGATATAGTCGATTATACAACGACCCCCATTAATATTCTAAAACGTGCATGCTAATTGGTCAGTGTGCCCATTGTAAATCAGACTTATACTAATGGAAAAAGGTCCAGTCGCCCGGACTTTTTCCAGTAGTATAAGTCTTTTTTTTTTTTTGTATGTATTGAACAGCAACGAAGAACTGAAGAGCTCCATTGAACATAGCGAGATAGCTTAAAAAAAAGCAATGGAGATCTTCCTTATGTTAGAGTTTAACATAGTGAGACAGCTTTAAAAAAAGCAACGGAGAAAGGAAGATCTCCGTTGCTTTTTTAAGCTATCTCGCTATGTTAAATGCATTTAACATAGCGAGACACTTTTAAAAAGCAACGGAGATCTTCCTTTCACAGTTGCTTCCTGCACACACAGCTCTGATGTACTGCATAAGCATGCGCAGTACATCAGAACTGCTCCAGAATACCGGACAGCTGCGGAAGGGCAGCAAGGAGGCATTATACAATGCCATTAATTAAGAAAAGTAAGTATTTTTTTCTTAAATAATGTCATTGTATAATAGCAATAACCCACTTCTGGGTGTGGGTAATTCTAGATTTACCCACGGTTGTCTTTGTTTGGCCACTCGGGCTTCGCCCTCGTGACCAAACCATGCCAACCGTGGGTAAATCCAGCATTACCCACACCCAGGTGTGGGTTATTGCTTAATGATACATAAAGTTCTAATTGAATGCTACAACCCCCCATTTAGGGAAAAAATGCCATCTCATAAACAGGCATACTCCCTAACAAGTAGCCAAGAAAATGTCATCACCTTCTTAGGGAGCCTATAGCAAGGAAGATAATAAGAGATCCTGTAGAGGTACTAGAAATATTTTGTACATTTTATGAAAGTCTATATAAAGAAGAGAAATATGGAGGTCAAGAAAAGTTACAAATGGAAATGTTTATGGAAGATTTAAATATGCCAAGGTTAGAGGTAGATGAGGCTGAATTACTAATAAGATAGGAAATGAGATAAAAATGGCGATGCATAAACAATCAGCAGAAACGTACTCAGGATTAGATGGTATTCCTGTGAAAGTTTGGAAGCGAGGAGGGAAAAAACTGATAAAGATCTGGAAGGTTTTGTATGGCAGTATTTTAAGAGGAGGAGAAGCACCAACTTCCTGGAAGAAAGCTGTGGTGGCTGTAATATCTAAAGATGGTAAAGACCCATGAGATCCAGCTTCATACAGGCTCATTTCAATCCTAAACTGTGATTATAAAGTGTTTGTCTTTGATGGCTAAAAGAATGGCAAAGGTGATGCTAAAATAGATAGACATGGATTAGTGTGGTTTTGTGGAGTGGAGATAAGCATTTCACTACATTAACAGAACATTGATGATCCAGAATGAAGCAGAATGTAAGAAAATACCATTGCTGTTGGTGGGTCTTGATGCAGAGAAAGCATTTGACAGAGTAAGCTGGGAGTTTGAGCAGGGCATTGGAAGCATTTGCATTCCCTGATAAAATTATAAGGTTGATTAGGAGGATATATGAGGGATTGGAGATGACAATTAGTGTGTGGGTTCCTATCTGATGATTTCTTTTTAAGCAGAGGAACTCAGCATGGGTGTACTCTTTCCCCTTTGTCATTTGCACTATATTTAGACCATTAGCAAAGAAAATAAGAGACTCAGAAAATCAAGGATATAATTGGTATGGTAGTCAAGAAAAAATGGCTCTTTTTGCAGGTTATGATATTCTATCTATACCTGATAAAACCAGAAAAGGACATTTCAGTGTTGTGGAACATTTTGAGGCAGTTTCAATCTTTTCAGGATACAACATTAATGAAGCTAAAACAAATAGCTGTAAATTATGTACCCACACACAAATTGGTTCAGCAATATCCATATTTATGTGGACATGATAAAATTAAGTACTTAGTATAGATTAAAAATGATTCTGCTGTGGCAACTAAGGATATGTGGGAAGAGACTAAAAAAAGATAATGCAAAAACTGAGAAATTGGAAGCTCTGTTGATATGGAGGTGGGATAGCGAAATACAAGCAGTTAAAATATTTTTAATCCTTTTAGTTTTATACACAGATCAGGCATATTGTTATCAACCAGAGGGGAAGTTGTGGATAGCAATTTAATAAATGCTGAACGATTTTCTCTGGGAGGGGAAGATGGCAAGAGTGAAGTGGGATAAGCTGATTCTTCCAGTTGAACAAGGTGGTTTGAGATTACCCAATTTGAAGGGGTATTTCAGGGCTGCACAGTTAAGGCTTCTATACATAGTACAGGCAGAAACCTATAATTCAAAGTGGAAAAGGATGTGATGAAACGGGGGAAGCTCAAGAAACAAGGAGAGACTAGGATTTTGGATTCAGATCCTTAAAGATAATAACAGCAACTATGCAAAGCATTATATTCATTAAGTAGTAGAAAGTATTCTAAGAACTAAGCCAACACTGAAAAGGTGATTTCTGTCGACAGGGATGACTGCAATTAGTGATACAGACCATAGGTAAGAGGGGGCTGAAATTTATCGGAGAAGACTGATAAAAGAACCAAGATATTGGGAGCAAATAATTAGAAAGGGAAAGGTAATAGAATGGGAAGAGGCAAATAATTTATTTGGACTGCAGGACAGAGATTGCCTTCCCTGTCAAGGATCGATATCGGAGTATAGGCATAGAGAAAGAAAGGGTGGAAGTAAAAGACCAGCACTGGTAGAGTTTTTAGTAGAATCTTGAACAGAAACAGCTGTTAAAAAGGGAATAATTAGTAGAGCATACAAAATATTGCATGGTACTATAAGAATCAATCAGAAGAGGTTAGAAAGGATTGGGTAGTGACATCGGATAAGCAATTCACCAAGAAACAATGGGGGATATATATGTATGTATGTCTCCCAAATATGCAGCAAAGTCTCGAAGATTTAGGATCTTTGTTTGGAAGTGTTTACATAAGTATTTGTACCCAAGTAGACTCCAAAGAATATTTCCTTAGGTAGACAGCAAATGTTGGAGGTGTGGTGGGGAGGAGGAGGTAACTGGGAACATATTTTCTGGGAGTGTAATGAGTTAGTAGACTTGAAAGATTCCCTGAAGACTGCTCCGTCAGAGATACTGGGTGAGCAAATTAGTGTAACTAAGGAAATGATTTTTTGAGCTATGATACAGAAATCGGAATTGCCTAGATATAGTAAGGCCTTGCTGAGTTTTAATTGTGGTGGCTGCCAAAAAAGGAATTATTAGAAAATGGAAATCAATGTCTAAACCAACTTTACTAGAAGTACTGAATATAGTAACAGAGCTAAAGCAACTTGAATGGGAATCTTTAGAAAAGGGTAGGAGCAAATTACATAGAAAAACATGGGAACTGAGGGAAAATACATGCAGAGGAGGAACAATGTTTAAAAGACGAATAGATATGAATTAGCTATATAATGTTTGACTGACATGATTTTATAGATTATAAATGATCTATAATGTTTGCAACTAAAATTATGTCAACGTAATTTTTCATTTATATAAATATGTTTGCCTATATCATATGTGATGATTTAATAAAGATGTTTTTTGCTTAAAAGAAGAATAATATAATATGTAGCTAAAGCTGACTTTCAGTCAGCCGTACATTTGTGAATCCATTCTTTTCTTTGCTAGTATCTCTAAATATAAAGCAAATCACATAGGGAAAAAAGACATCCTTAGCTGCTTACTCTGTTCAAGCATGGCTTGTCAGTGAGGATCCATCCCTCCTTAATTCTTGTGTTCAACCCTTCATATAGCTTCCTTATTAACTCGATTATTCTGTCAGGGAGCAAAAATGCCACCATTACCCTATACATAAAATCCTAGCTGAGTCTATCAAATGTTTTCTCTGCATCAAGACTGACCAACAATAGCAGTTTTTTCTTGCACTGTTTCCCTTTGGTTTGTCATTGTTCTTTTAATGTCATCTTATATTTGCCTCAGCTCCACAATACCACATTGATCCATATCTATCAACCTTGGCAAAACTCTAGCCATCCTTTTAAGCTAATATAGACTTAAAAAAATTTATAATCATAGTTTACACTTAAATGAGTGTATATGGAGTCTGATCTTAAAGGTTGTTCCCGTTTGGGCAATACAGCCACCACAGCTTCCTTTTAAGATGCTGATATTCCCAACTTTTAAAATATTGTTAAAACAAAACCTTCCAGATCTTTGCTACTTTCTTCCCTCATAATTTCCAAAGGGATACCATCTGTTTCTGGAAACTTCCTTGTTGATAATCCATATTTTGTCTCATCTTTTCCCTTCTTAGCCATTAATTGTTCGGTATTATCTTCCTCTACTGTGACATAATTAAGTATTGCATAAATATTTCCATTTCTTTTTGTTTATCATAGGTTCTGTAAGTCTGGCCACACCTCTTTCTACTCTTTGTTGCCTAAGTTGTGCTAACTGTTTTTGTGCTCCCAAGTTGTTATGAAAAAAAAATTACTATTAAAACAAAAAGATGGCAAACAATGATTCTTAAGCCCACAGATTTATTAGTTAGCGCTTTCGTACAACAAATACACTGTACTTCATCTGACAAAAAAGCTTTCCCAAGATCCCTCCTTTTATAAAAAATCCCTACCAATTAAAATTAAACATCAGTTATACATTTAAAGATAAACTAGTGCAAATGACATAAAAAACACTCATGTAAATACATAAATCCATACATAAATTTCCTGTAATTTTGTTATTAATAAAATTACCATAATCATATTATAACTGTCCCAAAGACCTATAAAATGATGACTAAAACCAGGTTTTATGTTATAAAATAACACACCAATATAAGGTTATAAAAAAGCAAGTTAATATTCATTTTTATAACCTTATATTGATAGGAAATGAAGATGAAGTACAGTGTATTTGTTGTACGAAAGCGCTAACTAATAAATCTGTGGGCTTAAGAATCATTGTTTGCCATATTTTTTTGTTTTAATAGTAGTTTTTTATTTGTGGTTTTTATTTTATGAAAAAAAAATGCTTGACAGCAATCTTTCTAAACTCGTTCATGTTATCTACATTCTCCCTTATTTTCCTTTTAGGACTGTACAGTTATCCTCATTTGTGATCTTTGAGATTCCCCTTCTTCTTCAATACTTCAACCTTGGTCAGTTCTCTGTAATAATTCCTCTTACTTCTTTCCTACATCTCTTTCTGTTTAACATATTTTATACTCCATTTTCATTTTAGCACACTCACTAGCTGTCCTGTCAGAACTAATTTCCATATTTCCTAATAACTTTTATCATATCATATCCAATACCCATTCCTTAAATTCCTCTTTTTTAACAGATAAATAAGAAAGTGATAGTGTCTTATTTTGCCAGATTATCTTGCATCTTTGTCTTACTTTTTATTATTCTGTAATCTGACATAGTTATTAAATAGTTCTGAAAGCTTGCATAGATTGCTCTCTCTGCTCTTCCTGTATTTACTCCCCTTGTATGTGTGAAGAACAACTTGCATGCTTTCAGTAAGTATTAACTTTAGGACTAAGAAAAAGTGAAATGGCCACCATCAAATGAAACAAAATTGCAAAATTATATTTAAAACATTAAACTCATCTCCTTAAATGCCCAAAGTATAGTTAACAAAATCCCTAATCTGCATGCCTGGCTTACATATAACAAACCAGACATTTTGTCCATCTCTGAAACTTGGTTAAAACCTCATATAAAAGATTCAGAAATAATTCCACCCAACTACTCTACAATCAGAAAATATAGAACAAACAAAAAAGGAGGTGGAATAGCCCTTCTATACCTATCCTCCTTAACAGTTACCCCGTACAACAAACCAACTCCCCAATTCAATAATGCAGAACTACTCCTGGCTCTGCTTCAAGTAAATAAATGCAAACACATATGCATAGCCTCCCTCTACATCCCCCCAGGCCACAATATTTCTACACTAGAAGATATCCTCTCCTGGCTTTCCAATAACATTAACAATGAAACTATACTTATGGGTGACATGAATATTAATTGGTCTGCAATACAGTCTCCCATAAATCCACTTAACATTAATCTTTACAACTTTTCTCAACTGATCAACTCCATAACTCAGCCCTCAAAAAACCTCACCAGTGATAGTATCCTAGACTGGATATTAGTCTCCCACCCTCATTACTTCTCACATAGTGGCACCCTGCCTGATTCCCTTAGTGACCACTTGCCCACATTCACACACCGACTAACTTCACCCCTACATCTTACTCACAATTTTATTACTACTCGCTGCCAAAAAAACTTTAACCCCACTACCTTTTCCAACTCTCTAAAAGCAATCGGCTGGTACACCCTAAAAACTCTACCCCTGGAACAGGCTGTCGCCCACTTTAACTCAACTTTTCCAAACCTCTTAGAGCAACAAGCCCCCTTAAAAACAAAACGAATAAAAAACAAAACGGCCCCTTGGCTAACAAAAAACACACTAGTAACTATGCACCTTAAAGATAAGGCATGGTCATCATATCAGAAACATAGGACTCCCCTAGCCCATAACGAATACAAAACACTCAGAAACAAAGTAAAAAAAACTTATCATCTCCGATAGACAAAATTACTTTTCCATAATCCAAAACAACAACAAAACAAACCCTCAAAAAATTTGGAAATGCTTTGTCTACCCTCCTCAATCCCAACAAACCAGATAACCCGAGCCCAGACCCTAACACTTCTGACATAGACTTGGCCACTCAATTCAGCACCTTCTTCATTGATTCTATCTCCAAACTAACCTCATCCTTTTCATCTTCAAACCCCACCATACCCCCCACTACACCCCAATCCTCCCCTACCAACTTTTCACCCCTCACCACTGCTCATCCCCCTATCTCCACTCCATCATCAACATTCTCAAATTCTCCCCCCACCATTCTCACTAAAACCTATACCCACATCCACCATAAAAAAACTACTGCAGAAAATAAAACTATGCTCTAATGCCCCTGATAACATTCCTTCTTACTTTCTCAGTATAGCTGCTGAAGCCATTGCCTACCCCATCAGCATTTTAATCAACCGTTCCATTCAAGAAAGCTCGGTACCCCAAATCTGGAAAAAGGCTTTTGTTGTTCCATTGCACAAAGGAGGCATCAATAACAATATTACTAATTTCCATCCCATCGCTATTCTATCAACTATCTGTAAACTTTTAGAAAAGCGTATTCACCTACAACTCCTACCATACCTCTTAGACAATAACCTACTAACTCCAACACAACATAGTTTCAGACCAAGACACAGTACTATGACCGCCCTACTCTCCTTCCTGGAAGCTGTGAACAAAGCCCGGGACACAGGACACATTGTCTCTACCCTCCTACTAGACCTCTCTAAAACCTTTGATACTATCTCCCACAATTTATTACTAACTAAACTCTCCAAGCTTAACTTGTCACCCTCTTCTCTGAACTGGTTCACTAGCTACTTATCCAATAGATATCAGACAGTGAGATGGAAAAAAGCCACCTCCCCTTTCATCAACACCCCAAGGATCTATACTGGGTCCCCTGCTTTTCAGTATATTCATAAACGATTTCCATAACTCTATCCCTTCAACTAAAATTATCCAATACGCAGATGATTCAACTATAATCTGCTCTGCTACCTCCATCCCCACACTGCTAAAGCTTACTCAAGATGCATTCTCAACCACCGAACAATGGATGAAAACAAATCACCTTGTACTCAATGCCTCCAAAACCAAAGTAATGGTATTCACCCCCTCTAAAGCTACCTTTTTCAATCCAAGTAATTTCACTATTACTAGTCACAACAATACACCCTTAGAACTTGTATCTGAGGCCAAATTACTTGGGGTCCAAATTGATAGTCAGCTTAAATTCAATTCCCATCTTCAACTAAATATTAAAAAAAGACACCAAAAACTCGGCATGAGCTACAGACAGAATTGTTATCTTACACCCTCCACCAAACTCACCCTATCTACCACATTTCTCATCCCATCACTCCTCTATGGAGCCCCACTTCTATCTAACCTACAATCTTCTCTCAAAACACAACTCTCCTTTTGCTATAACAAAATTGTCAAGTTTGCTACCTCCCATAAGTCCTCCTCACACCACTGTTCATCTCTCCACAAACTAAAATGGTTAGAACTACCCAATCACCTCACCTACATCCAACTGAATCTTGCACACAAACTCCTCTTCAATCCCTCCCTCTGCCCATCCCTTTCCTCTACCTTCAAAATGCACCTCCCTGATTGAATTCTAAGATCTAACAACCAAAACTTAATTGAACTGTATAAACCAATTCATCCCCCTGGAAAAAATCTCTTGTCCTACAGTCTTGCTCATCTCTGGAACTCCTTATCCCCATCCATTTGTACCATCACAAATCACTTTTCATTCAAAAAATCCCTTCACTCACACCTAATTTCCCAGTGGGAATGCCCCTGCTTCCACCCAACATAATCTCCTCATACTGAGAATTTTCACTTCTCCTCCCCTGTTCATAATGAGAATTTCTACTTACTCTCCTAAACTCATAGATCTTGCTCTTGCTTGTATTAGCTTTTCCTGAATACTTAAAGGTGCCTTAGTGTAAATATACCCTCTGATGGAAAAGGTTCTCTGTTTCTATATTGAAAGGTTCTATGTCAGCTCATATACCTTTCTCTTGATTGTATTAAGTACTCATCCTGAATGTATGAAAGATATCTCCAGTGTAACTCACCCTAAGTTGTAAAAGCCTCTCAGTTTCTATATTGTAAATTGTTTTCAACGATACAAAATTGTAATATTTGTGTATGTTTGTACACTAGTCTACTGTATTTCCAAGTCCATAGGATGTGTATAATTGAAACTAAATACCTTATTGTAACCTTGCTAATTGTTTTTGGAGCTTTTCTCCCCAGGACTCCATTTAAAATGGGTTATTTTGGCCCAATGCACTATCCTGGTAAACCAACTGCAAATAAATAAAGTATTAAAGCTACTGCAGAGGCAACTATGTTTCTAACTGATCATTTCCATAGTTCCAGTCCTGATTTATTTCCACTGAATTTGTTGCCAGTGGCCATTTAAATGTTAGTTACATTGTAACATGTAGATTTCATTCAGAACACACTGTTCAGATCTCTTATGATTAATTGCTTGCTCCTATGGGCTTCCTGTTTCCAAGTAAAAGCAAGAAATGATGAAAAATACTTGTATCTTTGCAAAATTCAGTAAAGAATCCTTGTAGATTTCACTTAGAACATGCTGTTCAGAACTTTCATGATTGTTTCACCTACAAACTTATTCTCTTCAACTAAAAGCAGGTGTTAATGGAAAAAGACATCTAGTAACTTTGCAAATGCAAGAAATATGCAACACTTTCAAGTCTTCCATTATATTATTTTGTATTTTTTAGCCTGTTTGCTTAGAAACATGTTTGTAGCTGAGCTGTAGCAAAAGGGGCTAGGGGGTAATAAAGGTCTGGATAGTACTTTTTAACAATATTTTTAGGGTGGTGATGTACCCTGGACTTTGAAGTAGTAGTGATAGTTGCATCAAAGGAGGGGAATGATCCTCTTGATCCAAGCCATAAAATCTGTTTAAATTGTGAATCATCATTACAAAATGTACATGTTGATATTGCAAAAAGAATGGCAGTGATATTGCCGATAATAATAAAGGTGGATCAGTGTGGGTTTGCAGCAGGCAACCATTTGACAATATTAACAATCAACAAAATGCACTGCTTTTGACTTTTTTGGCAATATTAACATAAGCATTATGATTCAGAAGGATGCATTGTACAAAAATATATTAATGTTAGAGTTTGAATGATGACCAGGGGCAGCAATATCCTAGACCTGGTCATTAGCAACATGGGCAACCAGTGTTCCACACCAGAGGCCAGTTCCTCATTGGTCAGATCCGACCACAAGCTAATCACTAGTAAATAAAAATAAGTGGTCAATGTGCCCAAATTAACACTAATAACCGCAAAAACAGGCATAGCAGATCAGCAAGAAATATTTATTATCACTCCACGAACAAACCGCACAGTGCAAAAACAAATGTTGGAATGTTCCATTATAAATGGCTTCAAATGGAAGTCAATGTATTTAGCTAGGGGGGATGTCAAAGAGCCCTCCGCTGTAACAATGGGTCTAAGAGGTGGGTCCAAATGGTTCTTGTGGACCTTGGGTATACCAAAAATAGAAGGAATTTTTGGTTTCTCAACGTGCAAGTAATTGTAAGTTTCTAAGTCAATGAGCCCCTCAAGAAGTAAGTCGTTTAGACATATTGAAACTTTCCTTTTTGCAGTGTTAAACTCATTCAAGGACACTCTTTCATATGTGTTTTCATCATTCAACATATTTAGCATTTTGACTTCATAGTCTATTTGGTCCATCAGAACCACCCCTCCTCCTTTATCGGGCTTCATGACCCTGAGATTCTTGTCTGTTCTACAAGAATCAAGGACCTCTTAGACCCATTGTTACAGCGGAGGGCTCTTTGACAGCCCCCCCCCCTAGCTAAATACATTGACTTCCATTTGAAGCCATTTATAATGGAACATTCCAACATTTGTTTTTGCACTGTGTGGTTTGTTCGTGGAGTGATAATAAATATTTCTTGCTGATCTGCTGTGCCTGTTTTTGCAGTTACAAGCTAATCACCCTAGACATCCACATCCTGCCCCCACCCCCCATTAGGGAAACCACCGTAAAAAACTTCTCCAAAGCCAACTTCACACTTCTTAAGCCAGAAGTAGCAAACTGCATGACACCCATGCAGACAGACAATAGAGGTACGACTGCTGAATCCTACACAAATGCACTTTATAAGCACTTACACGAGTGCATGGATCGTGCTATCCCTAACAGAACCAAGATGCTGTCCTCCAAAAAAGGAAGCCAATCTGGTGGTCCGCTGCCATAAACAAACTCTACAACAGAAGAAAGAAACTGTTGCAAAAAAGATTAAAATCCCATGACTGGAGGAGCTCCCTGGTCAGCCTCAGTAAGAAGCTGACATCCCTCATAAAATCCTCCAAAGCTAATTACGAAAACAAAAGTGCCACTGACTCTAAAGACAACCACAAAGCATTCTATGGCTATGTCAAGAATCTCAATGGCAACACTCAGATCTGCTGTGAGTTACTGCAGAATGGCACTAAATATACAGAACCAACTGATATTGCCAGCATCCTGGCAGATAGGTTCAGTGCTAGCTTTACCCCATTCTCACCCCCTAGATGGCCCATCTCTATACTTGAAGAATGCAAAGTTCCTGTAATCACGGCTGCACAGGTAAAAAACACACTCTCCAAAGCCAAGAACACAGCATCCATGGGACCTGACAATATCCCAGGCTGCATTATACATGAACTACAGAATGAACTGGCACCCAACCTAATTACCATGTTCAATCATAGCCTCACCTCAGGCTTTGTGCCCACTGAATGGTGCACCGCAACGGTTATCCCACTCCACAAAGGGGGAGCCCCGACGGACCCCAGGAACTACCGCCCCATTAGCCTGATAAGCCTGGTCTGCAAGGCAATGGGACGTGTCATCATGAAACTCATAAACAAAGACATTGGTAATCTCCAAACTCTGGATCCCACCCAGTTCAGGTTTGTAAAAGGCAGATCATGTCTCTTAAACCTGATAGACTTCTTTGAAGCATTCTCCAAAGCCATAAATGAGGGTAAGGTGGTTCACACAGACTATCTAGATCTAGCCAAGGCTTTCGATACCATCCCCCACTCTGGAATTATAGATAAACTCACTAAACTAGGTATAAATTCCTATGTCACAAGATGGGTTGCCAACTGGCTCACTGACAGAACCCACACTGTGAAAGTAGCAGACTCTAAATCCAACTTCAGACCAGTGACAAGTGGAGTACCATAGAGTTCAGTCCTGGGTCCTCTCCTGTTTGGTATCTACTTCTCTGAAGCACAGGCTAACACAGAAAGTCTTTGGCTAACAAAGTTTGCAGATAACTGCAAACTGGGAGCCATAATCGAAACTCCTAATGATGTGGACATATTAAAAAAGGGCCTCACTGAGACAGATGCCTGGTGTCAAAGCCATGGACTGAAGGTCAATGCCAAAAAGTTCATTGTCACCCCCTTTGGTAAAAACTCTGTGCCCATGAACTACCACGTAGGTGGTAGTCTACTTAACACCAAAAATGTGATGAGACCTTGGGACAGGTGGACATTAGTCTCTCCTTTGATAATCACATCACCACAGTGGTCAAGAAATCCTTCTGAGTAGCACACACCATCACAAAAGGTTTCTCATCCAGAAAAAGAGAGGTGTTGAGTAGTACATTACTTTAAGAATGAAGACAGATACAGTTCTTTCTCTCTTTCAGTGGCTTTTATTAACTACAGTACACACGTGCGGGAGCCTCATGGAAAGCACCAGGGAGACTCCCAGAACAAAGGAATAAGCAAGCTTATATACTGGTGATATTGCTGACAGTACAAAAATATAAAACTGAACCAATTAGATCATTATACAGGGCAATTAACCAATCAAAGGTTTACCTGTAAACATAAGACAATTCACATCATCATATCTCCAAGCAGAAGAGAAAATCAGATACACTTCCATAAAATGCACATTTCCTGCTTTCAGGCAGACTCTTGTTTGTTCAGTATTTTTCCATTACTCACAGTTCAGAGTATACAGTTCACAGTACTCAGTACATCTCAGTTTATACAAACTGTCACATACTCAATTCCATTGAAACACATGCTTTGGCTGTTCAAATTCTACAATCCCCCATTTGATGCTGTGTAAACATCATTATTTAACCTGTCATACATTTGCCACAAATGTAGCATAACCATGCTACTAGTCTTTTCATCATTGTGAGACATTTTCATTTTATTATCTACAGTCATAGTTGCAGGCATATAAAATTTAGGCACTTTCTTCACAGTTTTTGAAGACATTAATTTCAAGATCAGTGCTTTGATTAGAAATAAGACAATGAAAACAACAATTGCTAATACTGCAATTAACAAAATCAGCTTCAACAGTCCACCTCCCCAACCTGAGAACAGGTTGGTCAGCCAAGCCCATGTTGAGCTATCAGCCTCTTTGGCCTCTGAGAGTTTGGAAATTCTCTGAATCAGTTCAAGGTGACTTTCAATTTCATGCTGATTGTCAGCACTCCTCCTGGATTAAAGCACAAGTTCCTCCTTTCGCCGCTAGGGTGAAATCGAGGGCCATACGGTTTTGGAGTACTACAGCCCTCATAGTAGTCAGTTCATCGGTTACTAGTTCTAAGGCAGAAAATGTAGCATTGCTCAAAATTTCGAGCAGTTTAGATAACTTTCTCAGTTCCCAAATTGATTTCACTGCTCCGTATGATGGAATTATACCAGCCCATGATATTACATCATCACCCAAGTCCATATGGGACAGTCCTTTGGTACTAGCATGAGCTAAGTCATGATGGTAGATCCATGAAGTATCAACTTGGCCTACCGGATTGGCAGGCTTCCTGACCTCTCGAACGTTCCGAATTTTTCCCTTAGGTAATGTAGATACATGTCGGATAGCTGGAACTAGGTAACCCAGGAAACAGCTGCCAGACCAGTTTCCTGGTAGCCATTTATATGCTTTTCTTCTGCACACAAAATAATAGTTCTCTACTTTAATGGTGATATTGATAGACTTAAAGTGATTCCCAGTATTCTGCCGCCCTTCAAACATTTTCCAGTAGACAGTTTCTATTTTCTGGGAAAAGTTAGCTATAGAGTTTTTAACAATTCTTAATATAGGTGAGAAATCTGTTACACAACCCCATGCAGTGCAGTTATATACCACTGTTTTGTTGCAATGGCTCCACCCTACTCTGGTTTTATCAAGTTTTTGAAAACACACAGTTCCATTTTGACAGACAGACAACTGTAATGCTACTTTGTGTTTTGAAATAACTCTTGATGTGTCATAGATCAGATTCATCCAAGTCTCTTCAATCCCCCATGAACCGTAGGAATGGCAGTGCAGATCCAGCAATTGGAGACATTAAGGGATGATGCTTAAGTATATTTTATAGCTTGGTAGGTATTGAATGGTGGATGCCATGCAGTTCTTTTGGCATGAGGTGTTACTGTAGCAGAAAATAGAAATGGCCACGGTAGAAATATGAGAACAACAAAAATAACCACCAAAATAGCTGTACAGTACTTTTGTGGAAATGGTGGTTTCGGTTGAATTGTATTGGAATGGAGAAATGCTCCAAGTGGAGAAATGTCAGACATTATCAGGTGCAGGGACAGTATGGCTTTGAGTACAGGAAGCGATAGGTGGAGAATCTGGAGCTGTGAAAAGTAGAGGTGTTTAATCTTCGGAAGGGACGACTTTCTTAACGTGTGATATATGAATCCAGGTTGGTGAGCTTTGTAATCATACTGCTGAAGAGGTTGTCAATAGAACCAGGTAGGGCCCCTTCCAACGAGGTTGCAGTGCTGTTTTTCTGGAGAAAGACTTGACGTACACCCAATCGCCTGGTTGTAGTTCAGAAGACGTGAAAGGATCAGGGTTATGTTGTTCCGCTGCTACTTGGTGGTGAAAACACTGTAAGAAAGAAAGTGCAGTATGCAATAACATCATGATCAAACGCATCGTACTCAGAAAAGGGTGGTGGTGGAGTCATGGGCATGCACATAGGATGGCCCATTAGAATTTCATGAGGAGAAAGACCTTTAGTAGGATGTACTTGAGCTCTCATAGAGAGCAAAGCTAGTGGTAAGGCCTGTACCCAAGTGAGGCCTGTTTCAGTAGTAATTTTTGCTAGTCTAGTTTTCAGTGTTTGATTCATGCATTCATTGATTCCAGATGCCTGCAATATGGGCAATGAAATTTTAGAGTGATGCCCACCATAGTACGCAGTGAGTCAATTAATTGACTTGTAAAATGTGTTCCACAGTCTGAATATATATAACAAGGAACACCAAATTGAGGTATAAATTCATAACAAAGTTTCTTAGCAACTGAGATAGCATCAATGTGAGAGTGTTCAATCTCGCCGTTTGTTCTTACACATGGGTTCGGAGCCGATCCTCAGCTCCGAGTCGGCCGCATAGCAAAGCTCTGCATCTTAGAGAAGCTCAAGACCAGGCTATATCCCACAATCCTCCCTGCCATTACTCAGATCTAGTTTGCCGCTGCAACGGGTCACATCGTTCAGAGAGCTCGGACCAGAGAAAACTGTTATTAGACAGATAAGATAGTCTTTTTTGTCAAAAGTTCTTATACTTCTATAGTTCTATAGTTTTTGATAATTTATTTTCTGATACTATAGTGTGTGTGTGTGTGTGTGTGTGTGTGTGTGTGTGTGTGTGTGTGTGTATTGTAGTTAGTTTTTTTATAGGTTTCCCTTTTGGGGCCTACCCTTCTATATAGCTTTATTTTTTTCCCTTAATATTAGCTAGTGTTAAATTCTATCTTTTTTACAGTGAGTTTACTGTTATGTCTGAAAAAGCCAAGTCTGGTTTTAAAAGGTGTCAATGTGGACAGAAAATGTCCATCACTGACAACCACACTTCCTGCGTCTACTGTCTTGGCCCTCTCCACTTGCAACAGGATTGCTCTATTTGCCATTCCTTCAGTGGGAGGGTCATGACAGATAGACGCAGGAAACTTATAGACAGAGGACGTCTTAAGCCTGCTTTCCAGGAGGCCTTGGACAAGTCTGACCAGGCTTCTAAGTCCTCGAAGGGGCGAAGATGTTGGAGCCCATGTCATCGGCTCTGAGTACATCTTCTAAAGTTCCTTCACCGGTTCCATAGACTTCGGGGCCGAGCGTCGAACGTTTATCTCTCACTGAGCCCCAGGTCTTGGAACCGGTGTCGGAACTACCGCCACCTTCTATTCTTCGGTCGGTGCCATCTTCGGCCCCTTCGACCCGATCTTCCAGACCATTATCCGATACTGATGTGGATCGTGTCATGCAGAAACTTATGGAGAACACGGCCCTTTCCAAATTGATTGCAGTTTCCTCCCAATTGGTGTCGAAACTAGAAGGCCTTCCCTTATCTCCAACAGGTTCTCCTTCGAGACCCATCCAGTCTTCGGAGCCGGAAGAGGATGAGCCAATGATAGTGGAGCCGTCGGTGCCGAAACCGTCCATTGCACGATCGACACCATTTACCTCGACTCCATCGGAACCTATAGGTGAGTCACGGAGTCGACGATCTCTCCTTGGTTCCGGGACCGAGAGTCGTACCGACCTTTCGGTGCCGACTCTCCCTCTCGGGGCCTCGGCGCAGATTGGCTCGGCTCCGTCCTCGGGGTCGAGACCCATGGGCCCCGTGCCTCAGATTCTTCCATGTTCTTCGGAACCGGGGGAGTCCTCGACCCGAGGTTCAGGGGTTTTTGACCTCATGAGGAAGGTTTTGTTTACACAGACAACCACTTCATCAGACGCGTCTTCTCCCTCCCTTTAGGAGCCGCTCTCTGTTTCTGTTCCCACGACACATCCAAAGCGTGGAGCACCATTGTCTCAGCCATCCCCAGAGGATGCCCCCTGTTCCTTGGAGGCCTCACCAGAATCCCCCTCCGATGAGGTTCCGAGGAAAAGATTGTGCAAGAGGAGGCACTTAGATTCCCCACAGGAATCTCTGACTTCTGACACTGACTTGGATGAGTCAGAGGGGTCCCCAAATTCTCCCTCTGA
Source organism: Protopterus annectens (assembly GCF_019279795.1). Lineage (NCBI taxonomy): Eukaryota > Metazoa > Chordata > Ceratodontiformes > Protopteridae > Protopterus > Protopterus annectens. The sequence goes on from NC_056731.1 coordinate 31,279,158, forward strand.
GGATGTCTCATTTGCGGACATCTTGGAGATATTAAAACAGAGGGGTGATTGGCAGTCCCTAGCCCCCACTGAGGACGAGTCGATGTTGCTGAAGGCATTTGGTGCTCAACCTTCTACCTCCTGGGTTACTCCGCCCTTCGATGAGTTAATGGATTTGATTGCTCGAAGGGCGTGGGAGACACCGGACACAGTGGAACCGGTCCCTCGAAAACCAAGCAAATTTATTACCGCTCCCCAGGACAAGACTTATCTCACCAAAGGAGTCCCAGTTGACACTATGGTGGTGGCTGCAGCCACTAAAAAGGAGATGTCGGAGTCTTCCTCTTCTGTTCATCCTCCTAATAAGGATTCTAGGACTGTGGACAGATACGGGAAGTGTGTTTTTAGTTCAGCGACTTTTTCCATGCATTCGCTAAACTATTTGACACATTTTACACGTCTACAGAGGGATCTCATCAAGGAGCTGAGAGATACCCTCCAGGGTAACACAGATGCTGCTCTTTCAGATAAGGTAACAGCACAGCTTAACACCCTTACCTCCGTAGTGAACTCGTCCATGAGGCTCATCTCGTATGTGGCTGAAGGGTCGAGTAGAGCCGCAGCTTCAGCGATTGCTCTACGAAGACAATCCTGGATGCGACTGTGCTCATTTGCGGAAGCCTTCAAGTCTTCCTTCGCCAACGCCCCCTTTGATGGTGCCACTCTTTTTGGGCCCAAAGTGAAAGAGACATTAACTCGGTGTGAGCAGGAAGGAAAGACTCTGTCTGCTGTCGGAGTCCGTTTTTCCGTTCCATCTAGACCGTACCCCAAAGGGCAACGAGGCGGAAAAATGTGGTTCCGTAGAACTCTGGGATCTTTCCAGGCCACACAGAGTGAACCCCCCCCCAGAGGCAGGGGGGGGGCAGACATGGAAGACATCGCCCCGGTGGCAGAGGGGGTCCACAGAACCAAGGCGACAGGGATCCTATCCCTGGTAAGCCTTTCCAGCACTCCTGAATGGGGACCCAACTGTCCTGCTCTGGAGGCAGTCGGGGGTTGCTTGGCTTTATACTCACAGGCCTGGCTAACTCTCACCTCAGACTCCTGGGTAAAAAGCATTGTAACCAGAGGATACAAAATCCCCTTTATGTCAACTCCACCCCAACAAAGAAGGTCTCCAGATGTGCCACCCGTCATGCAGGCCCAGCAGCAATAGAAATTTCAAAGCTGCTCAAAAAAAAGAGTCATTCAGCCAGTCCCGGCGGACCAAAAAGGATCCGGAACTTACTCAAGGTTCTTTTTAGTTCCAAAAAAGACAGGGGACTGGAGACCCATTTTGGATCTCAGCAATCTCAATACCTTCGTGAAGAAGGAAAAGTTCCGGAAGGTCACGCTTCAATTGATCCTTCCATTTTTGCAGAAGGACGACTGGATGTGCTCGATAGATCTCAAGGACGCGTACTACCACATCAAGATGGCCAGACCGTCCAGAGATCACCTGCGCTTCCGGCTGGGAGCCAGTCATTTTCAATTTATAGCCCTGCCCTTTGGGCTCACCTCAGTCCCCAGGGGTATTCACCAAATGCATGGCAGTGGTAGCGTCTCACTTGAGATGTCTAGGATTCCGGGTGTTTTCCTATCTGGACGACTGGCTCCTCACTGCCACCACCGAGTGTCGCCTCATACAAGCCAGAGACTATACAGTCAACCTTTGTTCCCACCTAGGGATTTCCATAAACTTCGAAAAATCTGCCTTACTGCCCTCACAGCATATTTCATTCATCGGAGCAGACCTAGATACGCGCTTAACATTGGTAAAGCTCCCTCAAGTAAGGGCTTCATCCCTCAAGGAACAGGTTCTTCTTCTACTGCAATGCAGGAAAGCCCCGGTCAAATTGGTGTTGAAGGTTTTGGGACTCATGGCAGCGTCCCTGATTGCAGTTCCCATGGGGAGATTGCACATGAGGCTCCCCCAATGGCTGCTGTTCACACAGTGGTCATTCCAGCAGTTACCCCTAACGCACGAGATTCTGATAACAGATTCTTGCAAGCAAGACCTCTCATGGTGGGTGTCCAGTCAGGATCTCACTATGGGTCGTCCATTTGTTCTACCGAATCCGATGGCCACTATAACCACGGACGCTTCTCTGATAGGGTGGGGGGGGGCTTTTTCAGGGAAGAACAGTCCAAGGGGAATGGTCCAACATGGAATACAACCTGCACATAAATGTTCTGGAAATGAGGGCGGTGTTCTTGGCGTTGCAACACTTTCAAACCTTCCTACCTCTAGGAACAGTAGCAGTTCAGATAGAAAACATGTCTGTAGTCTGGTACATAAACAAACAAGGGGGAACCAGATCTTACCCATTATGCAGAGAGGCCATGAGAATTTGGCAATGGGCAGAGTCCACTGGTCACTTTCTGATAGCAACGCACATCCCGGGGTCATCCAACGTCATTGCGGACAGGTTGAGCAGAGCCATCCTGTTACCTCACGAGTGGTCCCTCAGACTACAGGTGGCGGAAAGAATTTTCCGCAAATGGGGCCAGCCTTGCTGTGATCTATTCACCTCCCCGATGAATACCAAATGCAGAAGCTATTTTGCCCTTCTACCCCCTCCAGGGGATGTCCCCAGGGACGCACTGATACACGATTGGCCCCCAGGTCTCCTATATGCATTTCCACCTACCCCCTTGATTCCCAAATTTCTTCAGAAAGCCATGAACCTGGAAAGGACAATTATACTCATAGCCCTATTCTGGCCTCGACAGATATTGTTCCCCTTTCTTCTAGCCCATCAAACAGAGGAACCGTGGATCCTGGACCCAGTACCAGATCTACTGACACATTCGTCGGGAGTTCCTCACCCGTCTCTTCTATCCCTCAAAATAGCAGCTTGGCTGCTCCACTTCCCCGCCTAGCCAGGTCTGATCTACTTTCTCCGGCAGTGCAACGCATTTTGGTTGCCTCTCATAAGGCTTCCACTACAAAACTCTACAAGAGTAAATGGAAACGCTTTGTGTACTGGGCATCTAGTCAACACTTGGATCCCCTGGTTGCTCCTTTGCATAAAGTTCTAGAATTTCTATCCATCCTTTTCCACGAAGGAGCCTCTACTTCCACACTAAGAGTACAGTTGGCGGCCATATCCAACTTCCATGTTGGTGAGGACAGTTCTTCTGTTATGTCCCACAATCTTTGTAAGGCTTTTATGAAAGATTCCTTCCATCTTCGACCGCCCGTCAGAGACCCTTTATTCCCATGGAATTTAAATTTGTTATTGTCACAACTAATGTTGCCACCCTTCGAACCAGCCTCTTCTTGCCTCCTGAAGTTTTTGTGTCGTGGAAGACTCTTTTTCTTGTAGCGGTTACTTCAGCTCAGAGAGTGTCAGAGCTGCAAGCACTGTCAATTAAACCACCTTACTTAATTTTCCACCCAGATAGAGTTTCCTTACGAACAAATCCGCCTTTCCTTCCTAAGGTATGTTCTGTCATAAATATTAATCAGTCCATTGAACTCCCTACTTTCTTCAAAAACCATACCAGCAAGCTGGAATATATGCTGCACAAGTTAGATTTTATTTGGACAGGACTAAAGATTACAGAAAAACAGATCAACTTTTTGTTGCATTTGCAGACAATAAAAAAGGCATGGCAGTTACAAAACGTACGCTTTCTAAATGGCTTACTGATTGTATAGCCTTTGTGTATTCTAAGTCAAATCAGGCCTTGCCCACCAAACCTAAGGGCCATTCTACTAGATCCGTTTCCACTTCCTTGGCTCATGCAGCTCGCCTGCCTTTGGACACGATTTGTGCAGCAGCCACGTGGTCTAAACCACATACTTTCATTGCTCATTATAGGGTTGACAAAGCCTCCAAAGACATGACATCTTTTGGTTCCACTGTGCTCAGGAACGTTCTTCCATGAGTCACTCAGGGTGACGGAGCTAGGGACGCTACCCGTGTGTAAGAACAAATGGTGAGATTGAACACAATCACATAAAGAAGTTATGTTCTTACCATAACGTTCCATGTGGAGTGTTCATCTCGCCTTTGTTCTTACACCCCCCCCCTTCCCTCCCTCATGTGTTTGGAAGAACGAGTAGGACTAGAGTCTGGTCCACATGTCTTTACCTCTTCCGGGTATATATATTACCTCTTACCTCATATTGTATATTCGTTACCCTTTAGTTTATTTGTCAGTGAGATGGTGTCCCTGAATTTTTGTAGCAGTATGTAGCCTTAGCACCTCAGGTTTATTGTTAGTCTGGTTTGTCTGCAAACTAGGTCTGAGTAATGGCAGGGAGGATTGTGGGATATAGCCTGGTCTCGAGCTTCTCTAAGATGCAGAGCTTTGCTATGCGGCCGACTCGGAGCCGAGGATCGGCTCCGAACCCGTGTGTAAGAACAAAGTCGAGATGAACACTCCACATGGAACGTTATGGTAAGAACATAACTTCTTTTTTTTCGCACAAGGGTATGCTTCTAACCATCTAGAAAAAACATCAACAACAGTTAAAACATATTTAAAACGTGCACAAAGTGGTAATTCGATAAAATCCCATTGCAAAGCACAAAATTGTCCCAATGGTTTTGGTAAGGGTTGTGCGGGAGCCATTGTGCCTTTGGAAATATTGTACTGTAAACAAATGGAGCATGTGCTCACAAAGTGCTGTACAGAAGCAGAAAGCTTTGGGGCAAACCAATCCTTTTGGATTTGTTTTATTAAAGCTTGTACCCCAACATGGGCTGGCAAATGATAAGCTTTAATGAGGGAATTTAGCATGGATAAGGGGCAGACCAATCTGCCATCTGGATGTTGCCAAATTAAATCAGAGCATTTAAAATAATTTTGAGCCAGCCATGTTTTTCTTTCTGATTCTGAAACCTCATTCTGTAAAGCTTTTAGCACTGTTTCATCAAAAGTTTTCATAGATTGTAATGGCTGCAGAAAGTGACCCTGAACAGTTTGTGAGAAAGCAGCCTGTTTAGCGGCCCAGTCAACAAAATTATTGCCCTTAATTTCGAAAGTGTCATTGGATTGATGGGCTGTGCATTTAACAACAGCAATTTCAGAAGGTAACAATAAGTCTTGTAATAAATTATTGATATAAAAATGGTTTTTAATGGGTGTTCCAGAGGATGTTAAGAACCCTCGTTCTTTCCATAATATTCCAAAATCATGAACAACACCATGGGCATAATGGGAATCAGTATAAATAGTAACAGACTTGTCTTTAGCTAGTTTACATGCATGTGATAATGCCACTAATTCTGCGGCCTGCGCGGAGGCACCTGTAGGTAATCGTGCTGATTGCAATACTTCAATCGGTGTGCAGACTGACCAAGCAGCTTGGAATTTTCCGGAGTTTGTTCTTAAACGGAATCCATCAACGAAAAGAACTAAATCTGGATTTTGCAAAGGAGTATCAAATAAATTCAACCTAGGAGAAAGAACAGAGTTAACTACTAATACACAATCATGTGGTTCACCCTCGTCTGAGGTTGGTATTAAAGAGGCAGGGTTTAGTGGTGGGCAGCATTTAACTTGTAAAGCAGGATTTCCCATTAAACTTACCTCATACTTAGTAAGGCGTGCATTTAAAAGATATTGTGTTTTAGTTTTCAGAAGTAAGGCTTGAACAGCATGCGGGACTGCTAGTACAGTGTTATGTCCCAGGGTTAGTGGAGCTGCCATGTCTACCAAGACGGCAGCAGCTGCCACAGCCCGTAAGCAAGCTGGGTAACCAGAAGCAACCGGATCCAATTGAGTACTATAGTAAGCAATTGGTTGGTGTCCTCCAGTGCATTGCTGGGTTAAGAGACCCAGAGCAGTCTTATTTCGTTCGCAACAAAAGAAAACAAAAGGTTTAGAGTAACACTAAGGCAGGAGGATTTACCAGGGCTGTTTTGATTGCCTGAAAAGCCTCATCATGCTGTGACGTCCAGGGTAGAGGGTCTGTAATGTCTTTTTTCAAGAGTTGCAACAGAGGGGTGGTATTTCTGAAAAATTAGACACCCACTGTCTGCAGTATCCTGCTAGACCAAGGAACCCTCTAAGTTGCCTCTGGGTTACAGGATGTGGTGCATTTTGAATAGAACTGATACGGTTTGGGAGTATCCAGCGAGAACCCATTTCAATAATGTGTCCCGAATACTGTACTTTATCTTGACAATATTGTAGTTTTGATTTATTTACTTTAAATCCTTGTGCGGCTAAAAATTTTAATGCTAAAAGAGAATCTTCCGTACAGGCGTTGCTGTCTGGGGAGGCTATAAGTATATCGTCCACATATTGGACTAGAACTGAACGTGATGGTAGTTGTAAATCTTGTAATTGTCTATGCATTTCCCTTGAAAATAAAGTCGGGGATTCTACATACCCCTGGGGCAATCGGGTCCAAGTATACTGTTGCCCTTTGTAGGTAAAAGCAAACAAATATTGACTATCAGAATGTACTGGAATAGAGAAAAAAGCTGATGAAATATCTATTACTTTAAAACATTTAGCTGTAGGTGGGATACAGCTTAAAATAGTAGCTGGGTTTGGCACAATTGGGAAGACAGGCATAACTGCTTTGTTAACTTCCCATAAATCCTGTACTAAACTATTATCCCTTGCTGTGCTAATGCAGAATTAACAGGGGCTGTACCAGAGATAGCCTCAGCTGTCAGAGAGTACTGTGGTACTCGCGGCAACTTTACTCCAGGTTTTAGAGTTATTTTTACAGGGATAGCTGAAGTCAAAAATCCTACATCATTATCATGGGTTGTCCACAAGTAAGAGGGTAGGGAGCGTAAATCTTCATTTCTGTTAGAATCTGACTGAATACACATCGGTTGTAATGTGATGGTATCATCCAAGGCTGCTAAAGTAGTGTCCTGTTGGTCTGAAGGTACTTGGAGATAAACTCCATTAGCTGTGCAAAAAATGGTGGCCCCCATTTTGCAAAGCAAGTCTCTTCCTAATAAATCCGAAGGCGCTGAGGGTCCTACTAAAAACGCATGATTATCCTGCAATGGTCCCATAGTTATTGGGACTGGGATGGTTTCAGAATACTCAATAGGTATACCGGAGACACCTACTCTTTTTGTTACTTTATTAGAAAGTGGAATATTCATGGCCGTTCTGCTAGTTAGCATAGATTTAGTCGCTCCGGTATCAATCAAGAATGGATATGGTTTATTTTTAACCAGTAACATAACATGTGGCCCGTCCTGATCCACAGGAAGGAAGGGGTACAACTGCTGTTGTTCTTGTTCAGGGAACCCTCATTGTGGTTGCTGTTGAGGGTTTGGTGTCCAGTTAGAATTCCATTGTTGTGCGCCTCAGTGTATGGTGCAGGTTGTTCAGCCAAATATGGACACAATTGAACCATTCAGTCTGGTTACTGGGATTCTAGGGCTGGGTCGATTGCGTACCTTGATAGTTTTGTTTATTTTGAGTAGCTGGACTGTGACCTCTACCCCTCCCTCTTCCCCACCCTCGTCCTCTACCTCGGTGACCTGGTTGGCCCAAAGCGTTACACATTTGAATTTGTGCTTGTACTAATTTTTCCTGTAAATCCTTTTTTTCTTTAGCCAAATGGTCAGATAGGTATTGTATTTGCTGAACTAACTCATGCAGGCCCAGACTAGGCCAATTCAAACATACTTCTTTTAATTTATCTCTCACTTGAGGGCATAACCCATCCACAAAAGCAGCTGATAACCCGCTCTATGCTGGCCCTTCGGTGGGCTCTGGGTATCTGGAATATGCCTCAAAGGCATCAGTAAGTCGTCGTATGTATTCATCTATAGGTTCGTCTTCTTTCTGTATGACTGACTTAATCTTAGACCAATTTGGGGTAGGTGGCACTATGACGATGATAGTATCAACTATTCATTGTCTGACTGCTTCAAAACTGTTTTCCCCTTGTGTGTTATGCTTTGGTATTGGGGTGGGGACATTAGCATGATCCCAGATACGTTTCATCAGATCAGCTGGAACAGCGTATTGGAGGACAGCTTTGACTTCTTCTATAGTAGGATTTTGTAAACATGTGTCCAGCTAATACGCGTTGAAACTTTTCTGGGTTATTATGAATGGGCGGAAGTGATTTAGTAATAGCTTGAAAATCAACTGCCGACCATGCCCTAGGTACAACTACAGTAGCCGGTTGTTCCGCATCTCTAGCATGTGCTGGATTTGTAACCTCCCTCAGTAGAAATATTCCTGCTTCATCTGATGAGCTCATGCTCGAATTGGAAGTAAAGCTTTGATGAGATTTATCCAGACTAATGTAACAATCCTTGTCCTTAATCACAATTGGGCATTGCTTATAATATTTACCCTTGTGTGAATATACAGTTTTCCTGTTTTGAGGTATTTTTGGCTTACTGGACCTAGGGTCAAAAAGCATTTGCACTTTTCTTTTGTGCTGTTTCTTTATCTTAGAGCGGGTTACTCTAGGGGATGATTTGCCTGTATCTATTTGGTCAGGTTGTTCTATAGCCAGGCGGCTAGACTGGCCTCCTATCACCTGATCTCCCCGTCTGGGGTCAGGAATGATTTGCTCTTCCCTCCGCCGGCCATCACTCTGTATTGTGGAGCTAACAGTTCCATCCTGTAGTTGTGAAGGTTGATATTGCGGTGGAGGAGCCGTAGGGGGTGGTTCTTTTAAACGTTTACCATTAGCTATATCTAGATTCTTAATAGTTTGTCAGAGTTCCTTTATCTGCTCTTACCTTTTGTTGACTATCCTTAAGACTACTAACGACCAAATCTTTTTTTCGTTCTTTTGCCTCACACATCCAATCATTAAAAGCTGCCCATCACAACCCTGGTATTTTTCCTTTCTTTTTTAACTTTTTTCGTAAGTTAGTCAGAACATCTTTATTAAAACTACCATTTTCTGGAAAAGCAAGATCGCCGTCATCCTTAGTAAGGGCGATCCACTGATCTAAAAACATACAACTGTCCCGGGACACCCGATAAAACATATAACCAGCTGGTATACCTTTTTTGTGGCTCATTTTTTTTCCCCGCACTCGCTCCCATTTGCACTCAATACCCCACTATCACACAATAAGCTATACCTGTTTAACACAGGTTTAGCTAAAGCATTATGAAAACGTCTTGTTACCCCACTCTCACTCAATAAGCTATACCTGTTTAACACAGGTTTAGCTAAGGCATTATAAAAACGTCTTATTACCCCACTATCATTGCTCCTTTCATACGTATGATGCCAGTATTTTCCGTATTAACCCCACTCTCATACTGCGCATTCAAAGCAGAAAAGAAATGCATGCCACTAACCTTAAAATGACTGAAGGAGAGAAATCATAACTTTGTCAGATAAAAAAAAATTTTTGTTCATAAAACTTTAGAAAGCAGACAGGGACAGAAAAATGAAAGAAATACTACAGAAACAGAAAAATCTGTTGTGGGCCCCTTTAGCAGTATTTTGTTCAGTTCTCGACTGCTGCAGCTTGCTCTTAATTCAGATCCGAGTAAACGGCACCAATTGTTGAGTAGTACATTACTTTAAGAATGAAGACAGATACAGTTCTTTCTCTCTTTCAGTGGCTTTTATTAAGTACAGTACACACATGCGGGAGCCTCATGGAAAGCACCAGGGAGACTCCCAGAACAAAGGAATAAACAAGCTTATATACTGGTGATATTGCTGACAGTACAAAAATATAAAACTGAACCAATTAGATCATTATACAGGGCAATTAAGCAATCAAAGGTTTACCTGTAAACATAAGACAGTTCACATCATCATATCTCCAGGCAGAAGAGAGAATCAGATACACTTCCATAAAAGGCACATTTCCTGCTTTCAGGCAAACTCTTGTTTGTTCAGTATTTTTCCATTACTCACAGTTCAGAGTTCACAGTACTCAGTACATCTCAGTTTATACAAACTGTCACATACTCAATTCCCTTGAAACACATGCTTTGGCTGATCATATTCTACAGAGGTCATTGTTCCCCTCTACTCATCACATATTATACCCATTATAGAGTACAGTGCCCCTTTTGGTATGTACCTCACAAGACATCTACAACAACTGGAGAGGCCACAGAAATACCTCACAAAGAGGATTACTGGCCTCAAACAGATGCCCTATGCAGACCGTCTCAAAAAACTCCAGCTTTACTCCATAGCATATCGCCTACTCAGAGGCGATTTCTGCCTAACATACAAAGCTATGTCAAACCCAGAGCTGTTGGACATGCTCCACTTAAAGAAATCCCAATCCCTCTGAGCTACACGCTCTAGGGACCTAAACCTTGTCGCCACAATAAACAGAACATGCTGGAGGGATAGATTCCTGTCCCAGAGACTTCCCATACTCTGGAACAGACTACCTATCTATATCAAACAAAGCTCCTCATTAGCACTTTTTAAGAAAAATCTTGATGATTGGATGGGAAATAGGAAATTCACCCTGGGGTCACTTCTGTGGCTCTGCTCAACAGGCGCAGAGGAAAATAATTTTCTTGGGTGGCAAAAGCCAGGGTACCTTTTTGGCTCTGCTTATATAGGCCCTAGGGCCAATAGCCTAGTACCTACCTATGAACCTATGAAAAGCATTTGACAGTTTGGATGATGAAAAGCATTTACAGAGAGAGTTGTGAATGCATGATGAGATCTCTTGAGGCATTTGAGAGTTTTCATAAACATGAACAACATTAATTTTTAATATCTACAGAGAAACTCAAGCTAGGATGAAGTGATGTGCTGAGCTGTATTAAACATTTAGACTTATATTCGGTACAGCGGTGGCTACTTTCAACTTTACTGTTTGCTTTGTTTTGCAGCCATTAGCAGGGACATAAGATAACCAAACATAATTTGATAGAAATGAAAAATACTAATGAGAAAATAGCCCCATTTGCAGATGTCATATTACATGTTGCCCATCCAGAATTTTATAATGTAATAGTATAGCAGGATATAAAGTAATTTAAGCGAAACAAAGTGGTGCTGCAGTAGCGTTGTCGCCTAATAGCAAGACGTCCCATTTGATTCTCAGCTAGAGCGTCTTCTGTGTGGAGGCATACGTGAATGGGGCGTGCCTTCATTGAAGGTTGTGCGTCAGGGCTGGTAACCCGGTACGTAAAAATCCGCTACCAACCTTTAGCGGACCGGAGTTCTGCTATGGCGAGCCCTAACCGGGGAAAAGCCGAAAAAACACAAGCAAACAAAGGCTATACTAATGAATTATGCTCCAGAGCATGACATGGTACAGAATGTCCCCTTTTTTGTGAGGTTATGATGAGATGAGATGTTTATGACTTTGATTAAACGTGTTAAGAAGTTAATCAAAATATTATAAATAAGATGAGACTATTGAAATTGTTAATTTTATTGACATCCTATCAAACGAGATTAAGATATGTTTTGTCCTGCTGGTTCTTTATGTAGGTCAGGCTTATATGTATGAGTTGAGAAATTGGATATGGAAGATTATGGAAAGAAATTAAGTTTTTTGGGGATAACAAAAGAGTGAGTACAATGGGAGAAACTGCTACTGACAAAGAGACAGGTGATTTGGAACTTTCAGATTTAAAAGCCTGCTGTAAGACCATACAACTTAGACAACTATATCTGATTCAGGACATGGAATTTATGTCTAAATGGAAGCACAGAATCAACATAGTGCCCAGTGAGGTAACAACCAGATCACGTGAGAACATTTGAGCAGATTTAGGAAGAATGTAAAGAGCATTATCTACTGTTGCTTAATATATATATTAATTATTAAGCAAATCTATATGTTAAGGAAGTTGAACCTTGGAAAAATAGAATAGCACCAATAGGGCATAATGTATATATAGTAATAAGAAAGACACAGAAGGGGATGTACTTAGCATTTGGAAAAGAAAGAAAACAGTTGAAATTTTGAGAGCTGATAATAAAAGGAAGTGAGGTAATAAAATGGGATTAAGATTAGAGACAATTTTTGGACAGGTGAACTCTGATTGACTTGCATATGCAGCTCTAATATTAGAGTCAAGGAAGATATGCAGCAGGGCTAGCCACCCAGTGGTGTAAACCTTGGCTGTAGATAATTATCACTATTAAAGTGGCATCGACCCCATATGCAAAAATGGGAAAAGGGGTTGTGGATGGATGAAGATATGCAGAGGTTCAATAGTAAATTTGTTAACTGCAAAGAGATTTTATAATTGTGGACATAACAGAAATGACAGACTGGAAAACAGTAATATGCAGAGCAGATAAGGCAGTATTAGATGTCAGAAGACAGCACAGTATAAAGATAAAAATAGCATGGAGTGCACAATTACATCAAGATATTGCAGATGATCGGTAGAGAAAAGTATTTTTTAACCCTATATGTACATTGAAATCAAGAATATGTAGAATTTTTACATGGAAATGTTTGCACAAAAACTTCTAAACTCCTACGAGACTTGAACAGATGTTCTCACAGAGAAGTGGCATATGTTAAATATGTGATGGTTCAGGAATAGGTTCTTGAATATATATTTCTGTTTCAGTACAAAAATGACATGAATAATAAGTTAAATCTTGTACTGGAAATATGATTTAACCTCAGTGTAGAGATGTTTTTTTTTTTTTTATTTTTGATTTGGTAGAAGATAAATGATGAAAATTAGAAGTTATGTACCTACCATAACGTTCCATGTTAGTTGTCTTCTTCTCGCCTTCTTTCTTGCTGGATGGGTTTGCTCTGACTCGGCCACTCTAAAAGCTCGAGAGCTAGTTCCACCGGCTTGAGGCTCCCTTATATCCCACAATGCTAGGCGGTAACTACTCTGATCTCGTTTGTAAGCTAGGCCCAGCTAGGAAAAATTCCATAAAATGGAAGAAAATAGATAACCCACCTCTATAGGCTGCTTAAAAAGGTGCCCTAACCCTGACTGAAGATATATATATATATATATATATATATATATATAATACCTATATGTATAGAGGTGGTAGAAAAGGTAAAAGGTCACAAAACAAACTCCTCTAGGTCTGTCCAGGCTAGGGGGAAGGAGGGTGGGACGCAAGAAAGAAGGCAAGAAGAAGACAACTAACATGGAACGTTATGGTAGGTACATAACTTCTAAATGTTAAGTTGTCTAACTCGCCTTCATTCTTGCTGGATGGGACCGCGTCCCTAGCACCTTGTCCCGGGTGGCCTATCGGAACAGACTCTTGAGTACAGTGGAACCAAAGTTGGCTCGGTCTCTAGAGATTAAGTCCAACTTATAATGAGAAATGAAGGTATGGGGAGAAGCCCAAGTAGCTGCCGCACAAATGGAATCAATAGGCAGTCTGTCTTGGAAGGCTATAGATGTAGCTAAAGCTCTAGTTGAATGAGCCCTGGGTTTGGTTGGCAACTGTTGATGTCTGATCTCATACACAAAGGTAATCAATGAAGTAAGCCATCTAGAAAGAGATACCTTAGAAACTGGAAGGCCCATTCTGCCTTCTGCATAGGAAACAAACAGTTGATCAGACTTCCTAAATTGTTTGGTCCTGTCTAAATAGTACCTAAGTTGGCGATGAACGTCTAGCCAATGTAATTTTTGTTCCGATCTGTTAGAATAGTTAGGAAAAAACACAGGAAGATCAATGGCTGGATTCAAATTTGCCGGTGAAACTACCTTAGGCAAAAAGGACGGGTTGGTACGTAGAGCATGAATTTCAGAGACTCTTCTGGCTGAAGTAATAGCTACCAAAAAGAGTGTTTTCCAAGATAGCAATTTCATTGAGCATGGTTCAAAGGGGGGGAGAATCAAGGACGTCAGCACCAAGTTGAGATCCCATAGAGGAGGAGGATCTCTGATAGGTGGCTTGAGGAGAAAAACTCCCTTTAAAAAGGCTTTGCAGAGTTTGTGAGACATAATGGAGGACTCTGAGATTCCAACATGAAAATTATAAATAGCTGCCAATTGAACCTTGATGGTAGAAGGAGACGAACCTGAGTGGAAAAGTTCGGCTAGAAAATCTAGAACTGAATGAATGGAAGCAGTGAAAGGATCTATATCCTTTGAATGCGCCCAATAGGAAAAGCGTTTCCACTTACTATGATAAATCTTCCGAGTGGAAGATTTATGAGAGGCTATTAAAATATCTCGAACTGAGTGAGATATTAGAGAAAGCCTGGCTAGAGTTGGAATTGGAGAAACCATGCTGTGAGGTTCAGAGAAGGGAGGGAGCGGTGCAACTGACCCGACTGATGGATCAAGAGGTCTGGAACTGGGTCCAGATGCCAGGGTTGCTCCAGCAGATAACGGTGAAGAAATGGGAACCAAACCTGTCGAGGCCAGTAAGGGGCAATGAGGATCATGGAAGCTTTCTGAGCGATGGCTTTCTGTATTAGTTGAGATATCAGCGGAAAGGGAGGGAAGGCATACAGAAGTCCCCGGGGCCAATCGTGGACTAGAGCATCTCTGCTGGGATGGCCTGGTTGGGGAAAGAGGGTGAAATAATCGTCGCACTTGCTGTTTTGGGGAGTAGCGAAAAGGTCGCAGCAAGGTCAGCCCCACTTTCGAAAGACTTTGTCCAACACTGAATTCTTCAGAGACCACTCGTGAGGCATGAGAATAGCTCTGCTCAATTTGTCCGCAATCACATTGGGCTTCCCGGGAATGTGCGTTGCTAACAGAAACCGCTGAGAAGAAATCGCCCATTGCCACAGTCTGAGTGCCTCTCGACATAGGGGGTAGGATTTGGTTCCGCCCTGTTTGTTGATGTACCACATTACAGACATATTGTCTGTCTGAATTGCTATAGTCCCTTTGGGAAGAGAGTCTTGTAGGGCTTGCAACGCTAGAAGCACTGCTCTCATCTCTAGGACATTTATGTGCAAGTGGCGTTCGAAGGGTTGCCATATGCCCTGGACCGTCCTGCCCTGGTAATGCCCCCCCCACCCAATCAGGGAGGCGTCCGTTGTCAGTGTAGCAACCGGAGGGGGAGGAACAAAGGGTCTTCCTAGGAAGAGCTGGGGGGATGTGATCCACCAAGAAAGATGATTCCTGCACGATTGTGTTATCGCAATGGAATGGGACATTGGAAGTTGTTGGTACGACCATTGAGTGAAGAGCATCCATTGTAAAATTCTCATGTGGAATCTGGCTAAAGGAAGAAGAGGGATAGCAGCCGCCATTATCCCTAGGACCTTCAGGGCCAGTCTGACTTTGATTTTGTTGCTTTGCAAGACAAGAGAGACTTGTCTGTGTATGTCCGCTATTCTCTGCTCTGTGAGTCTGGCTGACATGCTGACTCTGTCTAAATTTGCGCATATGAAGGTAATAACACGACACAAGGCGACAAGACAGACTTTTCGTAATTTATTGAAATGCCTAATGTCTAACATGTGTGAAAGGTATAGTCTCTGGCGAGAAGCAGAAGATGCTTGGTGGGGGCTGCAAGGAGCCAGTCGTCTAGATACGGAAACACTTGGAATCCTTGACGTCTCAGATGAGAGGCGACCACTGCCATGCATTTGGTAAACACTCTGGGGGCTGTAGTGAGTCCAAAGGGCAGGGCCCTGAATTGGAAATGACTGGTTCCCAGCCTGAAGTGGAGAAATCTCCTGGAGCGTCGGCTCATTTTGATGTGGTAGTACGCATCCTGGAGATCTATAGAGCACATCCAGTTGTCCCGCCCCAAAAGGGGTAGAATGGACTGCAGCGTGACCATCCGAAATTTTGTTTTCTTGACAGACTTGTTCAAGTTGCTGAGATCCAAAATGGGTCTCCAGTCCCCTGTTTTCTTTGGAACCAAAAAGAATTTGGAGTAGATTCCGGATCCTTGTTGGTCTGCTGGAACTGGTTGAATGGCTCTTTTTGCAAGCAGCTTTGATATTTCTAAAGCTGCTTGCTCCCTTTGACTGGGTGGAACGTCTGGAAGGGATTTTTTTGACTGCTTTGGAATTCGAAAGAATGGGATTGTATAGCCTTCGGAAATGATAGACTGTACCCACTTGTCTTGAGTTAGGGATTGCCAGGCTTCTGAGTACAGAGATAATCTTCCCCCCACTGCCTCCGAAGGTGGACAGTCAGGCAACACCTCAGGGATGCTGAAAGGGCTTGTCGGAGAAGGTTTCTCGACTGCCCTGATTCTGCGGGCCCCCTCTGCCTCTAGGGTGGCGTCTACCATTATTGTTCCCCCCTCTGCCTCTAGAGGGGAACCGACTCTGTGCGTCAGGCAAAGCTCCTTGAGATTGTTTGCGGAACCACATCTTTCCCCCCTTCTGGCCTTTGGGGTAAGGCCTAGAAGGGGTAGAAAAACAGACTCCCACGGCAGAAAGAGTCTTGCCTTCAGTCTCGCACCTAGTCAGGGTTTCCTTCACTTGAGGACCAAAAAGGGATGATCCATCAAACGGGGAGTTAGTGAAGGACGCCTTGAAAGGGTCCGCAAAATTACATAGCCGTATCCAGACGTGCCGACGTAAGGCCACACCTGTACCTGCCGCTCTACTCGCTCCATCAGCCGCATACGAAAGGAGGCGCATGGAGGAGTTAACTATTGAATTGAGGGTAGCCAGCTGAGAGTTCATTCTATCCTGAAAACCCGCAGCTGTTGGGTCCTTTAACATTTTACTGGCTTCCTTGATCAAATCTCTCTGGAGACGAGTGAAATGACACAGGTAGTTCAGCGAGCGCATAGAAAAGGTTGCTGACAAGAACATCCGCTTCCCGTACCTGTCCATAGTCCTAGACTCCTTGTTAGGAGGATGGACAGGCACTGAAGGATCTGCTAGCTCCTTCTTGGTGGCTGCAGCCACCACCATAGCATCCACAGAGACGCCTTTGGTCAAAAATTCTTTGTCCTTAGGGGCGGTGATAAACTTTGAAGGTCTCCTGGGGGTGGGGTCCACAGAGTCAGGAGCCATCCAGGCCTTCTTTGCCACCACCTGCATAAGGGGATCAAAGGGAGGGGACACCCAGGAGGTGGAAGGGCGAGAGCCAAATGCCTCAAGATACACCGATTCATCCTCTGAAGGATTGAGGGCTGGCCAATTCCCCCTCTGTTTTAAGATCTCGAGGATGTCTACAAAAGAGACATCTTCAGAGGGGGAACGAGGGGAACCTTCAGAATCCTCGAAATCAGTGTCAGAGGTGACAGACTCAGGGGAGTCGATGTGCTTCCTCTTGCACTGCCTCTTCCTAGGAGGCTCTCCTACCAGGTCAGGAGAGGCCTCGGAAGAGGAGGAGATCTCCACTGGGAATACTTGAGGAGCTGGCTCTCTGCGATCCGGGATGAGGGAGTGAGCAGAAATCACCAGAGGCACCGTGGAGGGAGGGACAGATGGAGCCGACTGTGGGGTTGAACCAGGTTCTGACATGCTCCTCATGACCTCGAAGGCACCCCTGTCAGGCAGGGCCGGAGGTCTCCGCTCCGAAAAGCTGAAAACCTCCCCCGGCACTGACAGTGATGGCTCCGAGGCCGATGCCACCAGCGCCGAAGCACCGAGAGGGAGAGCGGGGTCGGACAAGGGTCTGATGCCACTCGCCCCCTCGGAGCCGACGAGGGAAATCCGGCGCCGAGATTCTTCCAAGGAAGAAATCGGAGCAGACGACGGAACCGAAGACAACTGTATCGGTTCCGACGCAGCCACAGTCTCGGGTCCGATCCGCCCCGGCTCCGAACTCAAAGGAGTCGGAGGAGGAATATTCTGAGTGATAGGATTAGCCATTGACTGTTGAGTCGGGCTTTGAAGCATCTGGGCCAGTGCCTCGGACTTAAGAAGTCGACTCACTACCCTCTGAAGGTCATGATCAGAAAGTCTCGACGACCTAGAGGAGTGAGATCTATGGCTCTGTTCAGACAGCAATGGAGATGCTGGAGCCGAATGAACAGAGCAGATAGATGGTGACCGGGACCTTTTTCTGGAGGTCTGTTCCGACAATCTGATCGGAGCCGACTCACCAATGTCTGCCTCGGCTCCGGCCGGAGCCGAGGAAATAGCAGGTACAAGAGTTCGAGAATCATCGGCTCCGGCCGGAGCCGATGTTCGAACAGCCTTCGAAGCCCCAGAAGACGACTCTGATACCGGAGCCGATGGTCTGGTAGGCTTCGAGGGTTTCCCCGAAGACTGAGTCGGGGGACCCTCAGGCTTCAATAAGCCCCTTAGAATGAGCTTATTTTTACGCTCCTGCAGGACTCTAGGGCTGAAGCCATGGCAAACAGCACATGAGTCCTGCAGGTGCAAAGGTCCCAGGCAGTACACACAAGAAGTATGACCGTCTGTCAGAGACATCTTCTTACAGCACGAGTCACACTTCTTAAAGCCTGAAACCTTTGAATCCTTAAAACACAAAAAGACGTCACCTCCCAGTCTAGCAGAAGTCGAGCTCTAAGTTGTAAATCCTGTAAATTGTTGGAATAATAAGTCCAAAATACGTGCTAAAATAACGCTTTTATTTATGACAAAAAAGAGCGTTTTCGCCGTAGTAACACCACAGCTTCTTCAGAATGAAAACCATTTTTTAAAAAAAAAATGCCAGTTAAATACATAGGAAATGCATGACGTGGTTAGATGGAATCATACATTTAAAGAGCCAGTACATTCAAAACCACATACTATGCACGTACCAGCTAAGTTCTTAATGTTGTTTACTTAATAAAATCATTTAAAAATACCTTCTGTTAAAGTGCATAAGTGGGTATTCATGTTAAAAACATATCACTAGTGTAGCCAAAAATAACTACAAGTGAATCCTTAGACATGACTAAGAAGAAAAAAGTGTAACCACACAAACACACACACACACCGATTACACTTATTAGAAATTAAATTAAATTAAATTAAATTAGAAGTAATTTAGAAAATTAAATCCCTATAAACACAGTCACTCAACTACTAGGAAGGGAGGGACTGGGCCTAAGGCCCAAGGGAAAAACTCTAGTGAGTTTTAGGAAAAAGGGAAAATTTGACTGGGAATGGGAGGGAACTACTCACTGTATAAAACTATGAAGAAAACTAACTTAAAAAGGGGAAAAAAAATCTAAGAAATTAACTAGTTTCTTTTAAAACTAACCTGAGCCGGTAGGAACGCACCTCAATCGCTATAGCGGCAAACGAGATCTGAGGAGTTACCGCCTAGCATTGTGGGATATAGGGGAGCCTCGAGCCGGTGGAACTAGCTCTCGAGCTTTTAGAGTGGCCGGGTCAGAGCCGAGGTTCGGCTCCGAACCCATCCAGCAAGAATGAAGGCGAGATAGACAACTTAACATGTATTGTTAACTTTAAAAAATCGAAAACCAAAAACAAACCATTGATGAGTGGCAAAAAAGATGATTGCAGAGATTAAAAATATGGAACTGTAAATTATTACAGATTAGAAACCGAAGTCCATATAAAAAAATGGGCCATATGGGATTCTGTAATGGAAAATAAGCTTGAAGAGGACAATAACATGGAACAGAATACCTAAGGTGTTCTTGTTTAGTAAAGTAGACTGCATTAGAAGGTGTGAATTCACTGGTCCAGTTAAGATTTGTAATATAGTGAAAATAAAACAATGGGTTCACTAATTTAGTCAAATTATAATGTAAATAGTTAATTTGTTTGTTTAAATGTTTTTGCTTAAGGAGCAATGTTAAGTCAAACCTTTGCCAAAATAAGTACAGTATGCATGGGGATTGCACACTATATAAAAATTAAAATGGTGTGAGTAATAAAATACTTTCCTTGAAACTAATAATAATAACTGGTCTGATATAAAATGAGTAAAGGGGAATTATAACTGTTCTGCACCTAAAGGTGATGCTTTTGAAAATTAGTTGAGCCAGACAGAAGAATTACTTAGCGACCATGGAGACATAATTGCCAAACAGAAGGATTACTGAACTACCACAGAAACCTAATCATCAGAAAGGTAAAGAATTATCAATGAGAGTGTCTCATTGGAGAGGTGTGTCACTGATGTGCTATGATGATGAAATATTTGGTTTACCAAAATTAACTGTAGTATAATTTTTCGTGTTTAGTTTTTAGAATATTTTCAGTGTTCAAACCTTTGGCATAGGAGGTAGTCGACAATAGGAGAGGGCCCAGCACTAAGTGTGGTATATAACTGGTGACTGGCACATGCAGCCAGATAGGTATGTACTTCATATTCAAGCTCGTCAGTAATGCCAGGACAGGGAATAGAAATTAACAAGGTTAAGGAGACTGGACCTTTAGCAAAGCTGAATTAATGAGAGTTCAGCATTAAAAAAAATGTTCAGTGTCCAGATTAATGAGGTCTACAGTACACAGATTTACACAGGAAGCTTAGTTAATTTGTCTATAGTTGGGTCTTCTTTTATAAAGGCATTATAGTAGCCATTTTTAAGCTTTGGGAACACAACCCGTAAAGAGGTTTACATTAAAAAGGTCAAGCAGTGGTTTATATTGCCTATTTTTGCTAATGATAATCAGACACTGTGGTATGTTATCAGTTCACATGGATAAAGTGGCTGCTAACGTTTGAGAGGACGTGGTCCAAAGTAATTAAAGGTTGTGATCGAGACTGTGAAGTCTAGGAAATAGTTAAAACTGTGGGCAGAGCAAAACTCATTCTAAATTTGTCATGTGGAATATTAACTATTTCCTTCCAATCATATTTGGTGGTTTTATTGTGGACTAGCTCAGGATATTGTTCAATGTCAGTTCTTAACTTCCTGTCATAGCTGAAGAAGCATTTGTAGATGTTCTTCATGTTTCACTGTTGCAGTCATCACACTTTGGTTATCTGCCTGCAGGTAGCCCTCAGTCAGCCCGAATACCAGAGACTTAGTATTTCTGCGTCGGTTACTGTCGCTACAAGACTGACATCAGGTTGTCATGGGTATAAAAACAGGCAGCCAATGCCATTACATCAGTCTTTCTTGCCGAGGGGCCAGAAGCAGTTCGCAAGTGCCTGGTGGCTGCTACCTGAGTTTTCGTTTACGAATTGAATCATCCTGAAGTCTTCTAAAGCCAAGTACCTTGTTGGGGATCCTTTTTTCGTGCTCTAACCGATGTCATAAAAAGTTAATAACTGTCTTGCCTGTGGAAAGCAAATACCACACCGAGATTTTCATTCATACTGCATTACCTGTCTAGGCCCAGACCACAACGTACCTCGCTGTCGGTTTTGTTCAACGCCTGAACCATTCGTCCTTGGGCCCTTATTGTCACTTAATACTTTCGTTCTCGATCTCTGTATTCTGAAATGACGTCAGTAAGCCGTCCGACTACTGATATTCAAAAAAACATAGGGATAAAGACAGAGACAGACCGCACAGGTTCAAAGCTATGATGATGCTTCCGTTAAGCTAGTCGCCAGTTCACTGGTACTCAGGTGCTTTTGCAGCCCCTGATGCCCACTTCAGTGGTTTTGCAGGCCTCTACCGAGACACGTTTGGAGTCCGGTATGCCGCGAGACTCTTCGACTATGGAACCGGTGGATGTCTCTACCTCGGATGAGTCTGGAGCCGCTGAGCAGGCACTGGCCTCTGAGGAAGTTCTTCGCACTACCGATGTTGGACACAAACCGACTACTTCAGTTCTGTCTCAAACTACCGACTTTCTAAGGCCAAGAGTAGGCGCTACGCCTAGAAAACCGATGACCAAAGCACATGCAGCTCCCTTGCCACAAAATAAAATGCTTAGAATGGCAAAAGACCTTATTATGCTGATTAGGGGAAGTCATCTTTCCCCTGCTAAGAGAAAAAGAGACCAGTCCTCAGCAGCTTTAACAGACCAAGAGTCCGACGACTCTGAGATTTCTGATTATGAAGACATGCCTTTATCTGCTTATGAGGATTCTGATGCAGAGAAATCCATTCCCTCTGCCTTTCCTCCAGATGATTTTTCTTGTAGTGAAACCTTACATACTTTAAGGGAGCATTTTCACTGGGAATGCCACGATTATCATCAGTCCAAAAAGAGTCTCGGAGAATTTCTAGACTTGCCACAACACAGGCCTTTAGCAATACCACCAGTCCTGGAAGTTGTTGATGTCTTTATGGAATCCAGTCTTACTCCTGATACTTTACCCCCTGTCCCTAGGAAACCAGACAGGTACTACAGAGTACCTGACTCTCACAAATTTCTTTTCAAAAATCTTATTGCTGACCCAGAGATCATTTCCCAGGGGCCTAAGGGTGTCAAGGCAACTACAGCTAAGAATCCCACCTGTGCGGACAGGGATTCCAGAGCTTTGGACAGATGGGGTAAGAAAGTATATACCTCCTCAACTCTTGCCATTAAGGCTTTGAATTGTCAGTTTCACATGGTGAAGTAACAGCAACATATCATGGAACTTGTTAAGCAAAAAATAGCTACCTTTACAGACTGTGCAGAAAATAAAGAATTGTAAGAGCTTATGCATTCTGCAAACCAAGTCAGCAAGCATACGTTGCAGTGTGGCTTTGATGCCCGAGAAGCATCTTGCAGGGCAGCAGTCACTGGTTCTGTACTGAGAGGGTATGCTTGGCTTAAGGAGCAGACCTTGCCAGATTATGTCAAATCCAAGTTACTAGATGCTCCTTTGAACAAGAGCAATCTGTTTGACACCAAAGCAGAAGAGGTTCTTAAAAAGATGGAAGAAAAAGCTAAATCTATACAGACAGTCAAAGAATTCCTGCAAGTAAAGCCTCATAGATTCACTAGGCATTGTCCCTCGAAACATTGGTCCTTTCCGGCCCCCTCAAGCCATCTCAAACTAGACCCAGGGGAAACAGACCACTCAGACTACAGTCTCAGGGTATGCAGAGATCTAGGCACTGGAGTGCCTCCACCTCTAAAGTAGGGACTGCTAAACCACCCCCTTTTGGAAAGAATTCCCAATGACTGCTCAACTCCACTCCCCTCCTCTGCCCAACTGTTTGTGCCTCTAGGGGGAAAACTTGCCCTTCATGCAAAAAACTGAATTCCCATCACCAAAGACCGATGGGTCCTCAACATTGTATCCCAGGGGTACAAATTTTACTTCCACTCAGTGCCAACCCCAAAAGGGTTCCCAGACCTCCCTCTAAACCAGTGGGCAGAGGCTCAAAACCAAGTCCAGTCCCTGCTCTCTGTAAGGGCAATTTAACCGGTTCCTGCAGAACAGATAGTTCAAGGATTCTATTCCAGACTTTTCCTGGTACCCAGAAAAGAGGGCACTTGGCGCCTAATCCTGGATCTTTCCATTCTCAACACCTTCCTGGTGGTACCAAAATTCAAAATGCTCACCCTGCAGCAGCTTCTATCTGTGCTAGCCAAGGATGCCTCATTAGTCACCCTAGACTTAAAAGAAGCATATCTGCACATCCCTATAAGGGAGTCATGCAGAAAATATCTACGCTTCAGGACAGGATCTGTGCATTATCAGTTCTCTGCACTTCCCTTTGGCTTATCCATGGCTCCCAGAGTATTCACAAAATGCCTGGCCCCAGCCATTGCTTACTGCAGACAGAGAAATATTTAAATTTGTCCATACTTGGATAGCTGCCTGATTCAGGCAGACAGTCAGGAAATGCTGTTGCAGCAGCTGACATTTGTAAAAAATCTTCTAACCTCCCTGGGGTATACCATCAACGAAAAGAAATCAAAACTAGTCCCCAGTCAAAAGATTGTATTCCTGGGAGCAGGCGTGGACACAGCATTCCAGATGGCTTTCCTCACTCCAGAAAAACAGGCCTATCTGACAGGCTATTTTACTCAAATGGCCACCAGAACCCAGCTATCTGTAAGGAAATTCCTGCAGGCCTTATGGTTCATGGCCCCGTGCATCCTACTAATTCCATATGCCAGATTGCATATGAGGAAACTTCAATGGTACTTAAAAGGTTTTTCGTGCCAACATTCTCAGGATCTGGAAACTGTCATTCCCATAATACCCTGTCTAAGGAGAGAGTTCCTTTGGTGGTCAGCAGCATGCAACCTCAAAAAGGGACTGCCCTTTACCCAACCCCACGCCGCCCAGACCCTAACCACAGATGCATCAGACTATGCCTGGGGGGCACATGTGGACGACAAGTGCATTCAGGGCCACTGGACCCCAAATCAAATGCATCTTCACATCAACCAGAAAGAGATGCTAGCTGTGCAACATACTCTGGCAGCTTTTAGATCCCTTCTCTTTCCAGGACACCTGCTAATAAAAACAGACAACACCACAGTTATGTGGTACATCAACAAGCAGGGGGGAACCCACTCTTACCCACTCTACAGACTAGCCATGGCCCTGTGGAACATGGCCTTGGACATGCAGGTCTGTCTGCAAGCTCAGTTCCTGCCAGGCAGGCAAAACTCACTGGCAGACGATTTAAGCATTAATCTCCTAGACCCACACGAGTGGCAACTAGAGTCCAGAGCCTTCAACCTTCTGATTCAGAAATGGGGGGCCCCAGAGGTGGATCTCTTTGCCTCCCCCAACAATCACCAGCTCTGCAGATTCTACATCAGGACACCTCACAGCAGAGCCTGAAAAGTTGATGCCCTATCCTTCCAGTGGGTAAATCTCTCAATCTATGCCTTCCCCCTCTGCTCCTCCTCTCAAGAGTATTGCTCAAGATAAGACAGGACAGACCAAGGACAGTTCTGATTGCCCCTGGACTGGCCATGCCAACACTGCTACCCACTCCTGCAAAGCTTGTCACCAGTGCCACACTGGCACCTACACCAGAACCCAACCCTGCTCTCTCAGAAGGGGGGCAGATCTTGCATCTGCAACTGCAAACCCTAAATCTTGCAGCCTGGCTTATTCCTTGAATTCTTCCCCAGTAACCTGCTTAAGCAAGCAGGTGCTGGACATCATCCTTGAAGCCAAAAGACCCAGTACAAAGAAATCCTATGCTGATAAGTAGAAAAGGTACTGCTCCTGGATTCATTCTGAAGGAGAGGACACAACCCTGCCCTCCCTGCCTCTAATCTTGTATTACTTAGCAGATCTACTCCACAGAGGCCTATCCTTCTCCTCCATTAAGATCCATGCCTCTCACATCTCGGCTCATTACAACAGAGCCACCTCTCTTCTCTCACCCTCTCATCAAGCAGTTCCTGAGAGAGGCAAACAACTTAATCCGCCAAGGAAAGCAGCCACCCCTGCTTGGGACCTTAACTTTGTACTGGAAAAGTTCACGCTACCCCGATGTTCTTCATCTCACATTGCTGCAGTCCTTACACTTGGGTAGTCAGCTGTCCTCGGTCGGCCCGAATATCAAAGTATAAGGCTGACGTCGGTCAAGGCGCATTTGACTGACATCAGGACGTCAGGGTACAAATGCGCATGACCGACGTCATATCCTCAGTCTTTTTTGCCGCATGGTCCGATGCAGAAGCAGTATTGCAAGTGCCGGTTGGCGTTCTGAGATTTTTCGTTTTCGAAGTTTCAGACCGAGTTCAAAGTTGGCTAAGTACCCGTTGGGAATATTTTAGTTTTTCTTGCCTCAGTGATTTACGGATGTCAGAAAAAGTCAATAATTGCATTTCTTGTGGGAAACAGATACCGCATAGAGATTATCATACTTTGTGTATTCCTTGCTTAGGGCCTGAGCACGACGTTGTTGGCTGTCGCTCTTGTGCTAGATTCAATAAACGCACTATAAAGAGAAGGTTGGATTGTGCCAGGTTAGTCTTTGGGAAGCGGTGCAATTATAAAATGCTGTCGGATGCTCCGACGCCCGCTTCTTCGAAGAAGCGCAAGGACAAAGCAGTTAAGCCTAGGCTAGAAGAACCGTCTGTACCGGACGCCGGTTCTTTAGAGGTGTCGGTGGAGCCGGTGGCTCCGCCGGAGGTTTCTTTGTGCTCCCAGGGTGAGACTTTATTATTGCAAGATGTGGCCTCTCAGGAGGCAGGTCAGGCTGAGGGGGCTTCTCAGGTTACTATACTCCCCTCCCTTCCTAGGGTGGCTAGGCCCTCTCCTTCTGTTTCAAAGGCTTCTCCCAGGGGCAGGCCAGGTTCAGTTTCAATTGGTGTCACTCCTAGTTCTTCTGGAACTGTGCCTAAGAAGCATATGCTTAAAATGGCAGAAGATTTGATTACTTTGATTAGGGGTTCTATGCCCCCTCCTGAGAGACCTAGGGTGGAGCCTGAGCTAGGGAGTTTTGAGCAGGCTTCAGATGTTTCAGAGTCTTGACTGAAGACTTGCAGGAGTACTCTCCTTATTCTGATTCTGATGTGGATGATTCTACTCCTTCTGCTTCTCCTCCTGAGGATTTTTCTTTTTCAGAAACTCTTCATTCCATGAGGGAGCATTTTAAGTGGGAAGGTCAGGACTTCTCTGATTCTAGGAAAAGGCTTAGGGAATTTTGTTTTACCCCAGCATAGGCCTTTGGCTATACCTCCTGTTTTAGATGTAGTGGAAGATGTTTTACAGAGGCTTCTCTTAATCCTGATTCTTTGCCTCCTGCTCCTGTTAAACCGGATAGGTATTACAGGGTGCCTGAAGCTCATAAGTTTCTTTTAAGAGTCCTAGGGCAGACCCAGAAACTGTTAGCCAGGGGCCTAAAGGTGTTAAGGCTTCTGTTGTAAAGAATCCGGTTCCTGCAGACAAAGAAGCCAGGGCCTTGGATAGATGGGGAAAGAAAGTTTATACTTCTTCCACTCTTGCTATGAGGGCTTTGAATTGCCAGTTTCACATGTTGAAATACCAAAACTATCTCCTTTCACAATTGAAGGCTAAGGTTGATGCTCTGGCAGAAGGTATTGATTGTAAAGAGTTGCAAGATTTAGTACATGTTTCTGAACAGGTGGGTAAGCATTCTTTGCAATGTGGTTTTGATGCTGTACAGGCCTCGTCTAGGGTGGCTGCCACTGGGTCAGTTCTTCGCAGGCACGCCTGGCTGAGGGATCAGAATTTGTCTGACCATGTTAAAACAAGGATTTTAGATGCTCCTTTGCAATCTGACGTGTTGTTTGGTTCTCCTGTTGAGGCAGTTTTAAAGAAAATGGAAGACAAGGCTAAGTCTATGCAGACTGTTAAAGATTTTTTGCAGGTCCAGCCTCCAAAGTTTAGTAGAAATTGGCCTACTAAGGGGTGGACGTATCCTTCTTATGATTCCCAGTCTAGGGGTAGATCTAGACGTGGTAGGGGTAGAGCTCAGGGCTCTTTCAGGCCTAGAACAGGGAGTTCTCCTGCACAGTCTTCGGGTGAGGGCAGGGGTCAGTCCTTTCGTAAGCAGACCCAATGTCCTACCTTTTCAGCTGCCAGAGCCTTCTCGTCTGGCAGCACCTTTGGGAGGAAGGTTGGCACTTTTCAAAGAAAATCGGAGTTTAATTACCCAAGACAGATGGGTATTGGATATCATACACCATGGCTACAGGTTTTATTTCCATACTTTGCCTCCTTTCAAAGGCATGCCAGACGTTCCTCCTCAACAAAGAATAGAAGCTCACAAGCAAGTTTCTCTGTTGCTCCAAATAGGGGCCATACAGCCGGTCCCTATGCCAGAAGTGGGCCTAGGATTTTATTCTCGCCTGTTCCTAGTACCAAAAAGGGGAACACGTGGAGACCAATTTTGGATTTATCTATCCTAAACACTTATCTGGAAATTCCCAAGTTCAAAATGTTGACGTTGCAGCAGCTTTTACCTCTGCTGGGCAAAGATCATTGGATGGTAACTTTGGATCTCAAGGAGGCTTACCTTCATGTTCCTATCAGACTAAGTTGCAGGAAATATCTGCGTTTTCGAGCTGGGACTTCTCACTATCAGTTCTCTGCATTGCCCTTTGGCTTATCTACTGCGCCCAGAGTGTTCACGAAAGTTCTGGCTCCAGTGATAGCTTTCTTCAGGCTAAAAGGAATACAGATCTATCCTTATTTGGACGACTGCCTGATTCTGGCTCAAGGAAGGGAAGAGCTTCTTCATCATTTGGAATATGTGATAGCAGTGCTAAGATGCCTGGGGTATTCTGTGAAGGAAATAAAGTCCAGTCTAGTACCCTCTCAGGACATGTGCTTTCTGGGTGTGAGACTGAATACAGCATCCCAGATGGCCTTTTTAACCCCGGACAAACAAAAGAGTCTATCCCTTTACTTCCATCAGCTATCTCATCAGTCCGGGCTGACTGCAAGGACAGTCCTTCAAGCCTTAGGGTTCATGGCATCTTGTATTCTGGTGCTTCCCAATGCCAAACTGCATATGAGGAAGCTACAATGGTATCTCAAAAATGTATGGACACAGCACTGCCAGGATCTGGACACTGTCATTCAAATAATACCTTGCATTCAAAAGGAATTTTTGTGGTGGGCTCAGGAATGTCACCTAAACAAGGGACTCTCTGTGACCCGGCCAGAGGCGAGTCAGATTTTAACGACAGATGCCTCAGACAAAGCTTGGGAGCTCATCTAAATGGAAAGTGGATACAAGACAAGTGGCCTGCCAGACTACAACATCTACATATCAACATGAAGGAGATGTTAGCAGTCCAGTTTGCATTAATAGCTTTCAAGGAATTACTTCTTCCAGGGCAGGTGTTGATTCTAACAGACAACACAACTGTCATGTGGTACATCAACAAGCAAGGGGAACATTCTTATCCTCTATGCAGGCAAGCAATGATTTTGTGGGAGACTGCTCTCAGTTTACAGCTCAATCTTCAGGCAAGGTTTCTGCCAGGAGCACAGAACTCCTTAGCAGATGTGTTGAGCAGACGAATTATGGATCCCCACGAGTGGAAATTGGATCCTCATGTATTTCACAAATTGACAGTGTCATGGGGAACTCCAGACATAGATCTGTTCGCTTCTCCACTAAACCATCAGCTGCCAAAGTTTTGCACAAAAAGGTTTCATCCCACAGCTTGGAGAGTGGATGCTCTTTCTTTCAATTGGAGCAATCTTCATGTGTATGCCTTTCCACCTCTGCCTCTCCTCCCAAAGGTACTTCTAAAGGTCAGACAGGACAAGCCAAGGATGATTTTAATAGCTCCGGATTGGCCTCGACAGCACTGGTACCCATTACTGAGAAGTCTGGTACGGAAGCCTCCATGGCCTTTGCCTTGATTCCACACCTGTTGTCACAGGAGGACAGCCATTTGCTCAATGTCAAGCTTCACTCTCTGCACCTAACAGCCTGGCATATTCTGTTTTGAACCATAGGGGGCCTCCACTTCCTCAGCAAGTTTTGAATGTTATTTTGGAAGCTAGAAGGCCTAGTACAAGGAAAGTGTACGCAGACAAATGGAAGAGATTTTTATTTTGGAGTGCAGCAAAGATTTTGATGTTTCTGAGCCTAATTTGTGTGTGGCTCTTCAATATCTTACTGAGTTACTAGACAAAGGTTTGTCTTTCTCTTCTATTAAAGTTCATGCTGCAGCAATTTCGCTCACTATGATTGCGACCCACCATTGTATTGTCATCCTTTGTTCAAGCAATTTCTTAGAGGGGCAAAGAATATAACACCCGCACGAAGAGCTCCTACTCCTGCTTGGGATCTCAATTTTGTGTTGGAGAAACTCACTCTACAACCTTTTGAGCCTGCAGCTACTTCTGAGTTGAAATATTTGTCATGGAAGACTGCTTTTTGTTGGCCATTACCTCTGCAAGAAGGGTTTCTGAATTGCAGGCCCTTATGGCGGTTGAGCCTTTCTTGATTTTCCATAAGGATAGGGTATCATTACGTACTAATCCTTCCTTTATGCCTAAGGTGGTTTCTAGTGTGGCTTTAAACCAAACTATTCATTTGCCTACTTTTATGCAAATCCCCAAAATAAAGGGGAAAAGATTTTGCACACTTTAGATGTACACAGGCAGTTGCGTTATTATTTGGACAGAACTAAAGGGTTCAGGCAGTCTCAGCAGTTGTTTGTTTCTTTTGCTTTGAGTTCTCAGGGCAAGCCTGTGTCAAAACAAACTATTTCTAAGTGGATTGGGTTTTGCATTGCTTTCTGTTATTCCCATCATGGCAAGGAGATTCCAGCTGGGATTAGGCCTCATTCCACTAGGGCTACTGCCACTTCAACAGCTTTTTGAGGGAGTGGCAACCAAGGATATTTTGGAGGCAGCTACTTGGAGTTCAGTGCATACTTTCTCTAGGCATTATCACCTGCCACTTTACTCTAAATCCAGGGCTGGTTTTGCCACTGCTGTTTTGCAGGGCATTTTGGCAGCTCCTGCTTCCTTGTAGTTAGCCATCCTCCCTTTCCTCTGCTTTGGGATTCTACCCAAGTGTAAGGACTGCAGCAATGTGAGATGAAGAACATAGTACAGTTTTGTACCTACCATAAATGTAGATGTTCGAAGATCCACATTGCTGCAGTCCAATTTACCCTCCCTCCTTCCCCTCTGTAGTTAGAGGTGGTTGTGTGGGTTGGGTTGTACATATTGTGTATATTGTATATATTGTACATATAATTAGTGCAAGGGTGGTGGGTTGGTTGTTTGCTGTCTTTTGGTTTTGACCTTTATTTTTAGGGTCTTCTGACATCTGGGGCAAGAAAAGACTGAGGATATGACGTCAGTCATGCGCATTTGTACCCTGACGTCCTGATGTCAGTCAAATGCGCCTTGACCGACGTCAGCCTTATACTTTGATATTCGGGCCGACCGAGGACAGCTGACTACCCAAGTGTAAGGACTGCAGCAATGTGGATCTTCGAACATCTACCTGGCTATCACTTCAGCCAGAAGAGTGTCTGCGCTGCAAGCACTTATGACTGTGGAACCCTTCATTATTTTCCATGTGGGCAGGGTTTCCCTCAGGACTAACCCTTCCTTTATGCCTAAAGTGGTGTCCAGCATGGCTCTCAATCAATCCATCAACTTGCCTACCTTCTTCCCTAATCCTCAAAATAAAGGGGAAAGGATCCTGCACTCCTTGGACGTGCACATACAGCTCAGATTCTACCTTGATAGGACTAAGCCCTTCAGAAAATCTGACCAGTTACTAGTCAGCTTTGCAAAAGGGGCAGAGGGCAAGGCCATTTCAAAGCAGTTTCCAAATGGATAGCACATTGCATCCATTTCTGCTACAAGCACCATGGGAAACCAACCCCTCAGGGGGTCAGAACACATTCCACTAGGGCAAATTCTACCTCTACAGCATTCCTCAGGGGAGTCCCTACCAGGGACATCCTGGAAGCTGCTACCTGGAGTTCTGTTCACACCTTCATCAAGCATTACCACCTGCCTATCTTTTCCAAATCCATGGCAGGTTTTGCAACAATAGTCCCGCAAGGCATTCTAACCAGCCCTAACTCTTTGTGACTGCCTCCACCCTTCTTCAGCTTTGGGAATCTACCAAAGTGTGATGACTGCAACAGTGAAACACAAAGAACATAGTACAGTTGTGTACACTTACCATAAATGTAGATGTTCAAGTGTATTCACTGTTGCAGCTCTGGTTTCCCTCCCTCCAGCCCCCTGGTTTTTCTCTATCTCTCTCTGTCTCTCTCTAAACTCTCTATGCCTTTACTACCCTCTCCCCTTTTCAGGGGTATTAGTATTTACTTTTTACTGGTGGTGTTTTCCCCCACCATAACTTAGCTCCCTATTGGGGGGCTCCTGACATTTGGGCCAAGAAAAACTGATGTAATGGCATCAGCTTCCTGTTTTTATACCCCTAACGACCTGATGTCAGTCCTGGAGCGTCAGCAACCAACGCAGAAATACTAAGTCTCTGGTATTCGGGCCGACTGAGAGCTACCTGTAGGCAGATAACCCAAGTGTGATGACTGCAACAGTGAATACACTCGAACATCTACATTTATGGTAAGTGTACACAACTGTACTTTACTTTTGGTTTCAGTAGCTATTTTAAGTTCATATTCAACTTTAGGCTTCCTAATGGTACCCTTAACTCATTAAGACCTATGTGGTGTGCAGTCTGTACACATCTTGCATTCCAGAGCATTTTCTGAAAAATAATCTTAAAAGGATAACATAAACAAATTGTAAACATTTTGCAAACACTAAAATGTATTAAAACTGTGGAAATAGCAACATCATCAGTAAGAAGTATTCTTTACATTAATAATCGTTGCACACAAACTCCAAATGATATTTTTGTAAACTTTCGCAAACAAACGTTCTTATCTTGAAACATATACAGCCTAGGCATATATTGGAACACTTTTGTTAACTAGAAATAAGCTTTCACATGACAACAAGGAATTCCTTTTTAAGTGTATGTGTATTGAAATATTTACAGAAATATGAACACATATACTTAATTGTATTACTTGCAAAGCAAATGATTCTGAATATCTCTCAGGATGTGCAACTTAGAATGCAAATATCAGACAATTTTCTTCAACAGCATCTACATTTTCACTTAATATCATGTAACAGTTTGTGAGTCACTCAAAGTATGAAGTACATATGGAAATTTGCTTAATTTCATAATTACTACCAACCAATTAGCAATATTTCCAGTGTAGTGTGATGTAAAGCAGCATTGACAGTGAACTGTCCTGTCTCCCACATTGGTGTTTCACAACATACACCCCAATAACATGCAAGTCTCTCAGTTATGAAAATGTGACTAATAAGTGACAAACAAAGATTAATTTCTCCACTGCAGTGCATCCTAGCCTATCAATCTTAGTGCCATTTTGTTAATAACTCCTTGCTGTTTCGAATATTGCCTATTAGTAGCTGGTAAGTCACTTAGGGATGCCATAAGGAGGTGTGGGTGTGAACTGGAGGTGTCGGTGTTTAGACTTGAGTGAGTTAAGCTGTATGATTGTTTCCTTAATTGTGCTGTGAATGCATGAAAATTGGACCATTTATAAGAATTAAGTAAATTATTTCTCTTATTATACAATTTATTTATAGTGGTGGTCCACTGCAGGATGTGTTTTTAAATGTCGTCATTATGTTTTGTGCAGATAGGGATAGAGAGGTATGCATCTGAGGAATTGTGTTGATCGTATGACACTGTTTTGCAGTTGAAATTTTGTAACTAACCAGTCATTGCCAGGGCCATGCTTTGTATAACCGTTTTTTTAATGTTTTCAGTTGCTTATTAATGCTCTTACATACCTACATGTCATGTATGTATTTTTCTCTGTGTAGTCCTGTACCCAAATGGACATTAAAGAGAGGTTCTGTCAGCGCTTCTAGCTCACATCCTACCTCCATTTGCTCACTATGTACCCCGTAGTACTTTGTTCCTCTGTTCTTGTTGCCAATAGGTCTTTTACCTTGATTGCAACCTGGCTTTTTCTCTCCTGTCCACAAAGTGTTCTGGAAATCTTTCTTTACAAAGGCACATTCAGTCTAGTAGTCATATCATTGTCAATTAATTCAGTTCCCAAGAACAAGCATCCCTTCCCAAATGATATATCCTTCTTCAAGGATAGTTGTTGACAATGTAATTTACAGAAATGTAGTACATCTGTTTTCTCTTACTTCTCTTGAATTCAGCTTACCAAGTGCAGTAATGTAGATAATGTAATATTACTTAGTGTGATTGTATAAACGGATCTATATTAAATCATCGAATGCTTAGAAAAGCGAACGATGATTTATGAACCCTATGTAAGTGAAAGCTTAGAAACTCGAATGCTTAGAACAACGATTTTTTTCCAAGGGGAAAAAAATCACTGTTCCAAAAAAAAACAAAAAAAACACTTAAAACATAACCTAAAGTGGGGGGTCTGTGCCCCCCACACCCCCCTACTTAAGTATACCAACTCTGAGATCGCACTGCAGTGACGAATACGGCAAAGTAATGGATGCGGCCAAGCAAATTCTTTCCCAGGGAAAGAATTTGCTTATATGTCGCTTAGTCATTTTGCATTTTCGTCTTTTCAAGTTCGACCAAGACGCATTTGAAAGAATGCGCCTTCGGTCATCTAATAGGAACCCGTATAAACTGTAACTGATGACTATTTGTTGATTCAGTATTCACTGAAAGCACCCCATTTCATTATCTTTATTAAAGTAACGTTGTATTTATTTATTTTTAATCTGTTTGCTACAGTAGAACACTGATCCAGTTACTTTTTTCACTATTATCCTGAGAGAATACAAATAAAGAGAACATAAATTGTTACATAAGACTGTTAACACACAGAGTCAACACACAGAGTCAACACTTCATTGTATAAAGAGAGATCTATGTAGAGAGTACATCTAAAGACACCATACAATTACTAAGTAAGGCTATTACATAAAGAAAAAGGCAATATGAAAGTGTTAGAGTAAGTTTTATAATTCAAATTTGAAGTATAATAAAGTGGAGAGAAAAGTAGTGCAGAATTACCCCTTTATCTCTAACAAGTAGTATTATATCAGGACCATTAGCCTAGTACACACCTATGAACCTATATGGCATAGGGATTTTCCATGGCTCAGAATGTAGAAGGTAGAGTAATTAGTGAGGTGTATAAAATAATAAATATATCATGCTCATAATGTTTTCATCATTTATAAGAAGTAAATCTTGTATTATACTAGCTTGAAACATTGAGCTAAAAGGCCATACAGTGAGAAGAAATAAGCAAAAAGATATGTTTTTGCGTTTGATCACTAGCTCAGGTTGTGGGTTAAACGGTCACTTCTGAATGGTACAGTACCCTGGTTACCAAAAAGAAAGGAAGAAAGAAGCCAAGCACAAGCCTGACTTTTTAAATGCTAGTTTATATGGAATATTTCTGATACCTAGGAATAGTTACTCTCTGCCACAACCATAGCTCCTTTCTGGTTTTTCATTTATTTTGCCATTTTACTCCCCATTTTCTGCTGACCATCAATTTTCTCTTCAAGAGGACCATCGTCCTGTTAGTCATCAGGGTATTTTTACTTCGGCCCCTAACTCCATTGCCCCCTGCTGCTGTTCCATGTGTTCTGTTATAATGGGGATTGTAATGATGGACCCATTTGATGTGGCCATGCTTCTACACTTAAGTTTATCCAACTAGCTTAAGGTTAAAGTGTTGTTTGGCAGTCTTTTTATGTGGCTAATGCTTCGATCCTCGTACATTCTCTTAGCCTGTGCCAGAAGCCATTTGAATAGTGGGCCAGGAAGCCTGCCCTCAGTCACAAAGCTTCTCATGTGCATGGGTCACTTGTAGATCCCAGGTTGTAAGGATGCCAGTTAAAGCCTTATCCCTCCAGTCAAAAAGCTGGCTCCTGATCTGCTAGTTTTCTGACCCTGTTAAAAATGTTATTTTTTTTCTCACATGACCTTCCCGTGGTAACTTTGTGCTGCAAATGTTGCGCAGACAAGGCTCTAAGTTTACAGATTTTTCTTGCAAATGCAAGTCTGCAAGTTCCCTACCACTAAGATTAAAATCAAAGGGACAGTAGTTGTGACCTTTCTTTACTCATTGTGAAGAGAAAGCCTGTGTTTTAGAAACTGTTGAATACCTCTGTAATATTGTCTTGCCTCTGTGGTCCGTTTTTCACTGACTGAACAGTCTCTGGAAACCACTGTGCAGAGCATGTGACTACAATGTGCAATACATACCATTTTTTGACAATGCAGTTTTGCTAAGACATCTGCTAGTTTGCATTTTGGGTGAAAAATAATTCAGACAAATGCAAGCTGATTGAGCAACTCCTGTTTCTTCATACAAGGAGGAAACTGACAGAAATCTGGCAAATAGAATAGGCCCAAGAATGTTTCATCACGTGACAGTTTTTGTATTAGTGCTTGAATTCAACTAAAAAAAATCCTTTTTAATATATTTTCATATGTAGTTTCAAATCCAAAATTACGCAACTTATCTAAACGTTTTGTTCTTCCCCCTTTATATCTATTTAGTTTGCACCAAATGATATTGTGTAGTGTACCTATAGCCGGTATCATTTTAGGAGGTCAGATTGCCAAGAACTCTTTATGTTCATAATTTTTCCAGGCATATTAAAAAGCAGCGACAGTTCAACACTGTGTGGTGCCACGCTCCTTTATCTGATACTGCTCTAGTTTTCAATTCTGCTTAAATGGTTTTGCTCCTCGGTGCTTTTTTGCAGAAATTAATAATTTATTGCTCCATGAAGTGTGTAAAGCATCCAGTATTGCCAAGTACTGTTTACTGACAGGGACTCTAATGATTACAGCTTGCTAATGAAATTGACCTTTAGCAATTTCATCCTCAAGGGTCCAGGTTTAATCATCCTAGACTACTGTTATAAAGGTCTGCATATTTAAGAAGGCAGCTAGGAAACAGGTAAAGGAGAAAATAGAGGCTTTAAGATGCCATCAACCCTTACTGTAAAGTACAAACTTTTTATAAGTACTATAATAAATCTTTGGCGTCTGTTTTGTACTCTCCCATTTTAGTTTATTCACTGCTATTAATATTACTACAGTGCTGTGCTTTAGGGGTAGACACTGATATGATGGGATGAGTAGCACGATGCAGTCTTGTTTCTATGTATTTTAAACTGCAGTGTGTTTTTTTCCTGGAACATAGAACATTTTCAGTAAACAGATGACAAATAACCAGAGTTTGCAGTTTGCTATCATTAAGAAAGTAAAGTCAGTGGCCTTTCTTCTCTGTTTTTCTGTACACTATGACTTGATTGGTTGGTTGAATCTGTCTTTGGTGAATGTGATATCAAGGCTATGGAGGGACTTGTTATATTGTAATTAAGCAATGTAATGGTTCTTCAGAAAGCTGTAGTTAGGCTAATGCTTGTTTGTAGAGGTTTTACCATAAACATTTTTTGCAAAATTACATCTGTTTTTTACTGCAGCCGCGACGGTGCAGTGGTAGTGTTGTTGCCTCACAGCAAGAGGTTCTCCCGTTCGATTCTCGGCTGGAGCGCCTTCTGTGTGGAGTCTGCATGTCCTCCCCACGGTCGAGTGGCATTTGAAAGACATGTGTAGAATGGGCGTGCCTTCGCTGAAGGTTGGACGTCGAGCTGCCACCTCGGCACCCGTAAAAAATCTACTGCCAATCATTAGCGGACCGGAGTTCCGCTGTGGCGACCCCTAACCGAGAAAAGCCGAAAGAAGAACATCTGTTTTTACTGAGCTTTCAGTTATTTGTAACATTTGTATAACATCCTTGCACTTGACTTACACCACAGATATGAATGCTTTATTAGCATAGACATGTCATTAATTATTCAGTTTAAATTATTAGTTACTTCATAAGCTTTCTATGGATGACGCTGATTAAAATAAACAGATAAATAGATTTCATCGTTGCTCCTTCTAAATGTCTGTCTGTCACATAAATATTCAAGCCTTAGATGTTCATTACTTGCTTTAGAAAAGGCAGCAAAAATGTGGATACTCACTGGGCTGTTTTAACAGTATGTAGTACTTAGATAAATAGACAATAGGTATGTGCCACTTAACGTCCAGGATAGGTTTTATCCCATAGAACATTAAGCAAACGCCATATTCTTTACATTGTGCTTCACTTAATGTCCCTCTGCACAGCATCTGACCATATTTATGTCTGCTTAGTATAGTACAGATGTAAATGCTGTCAGACATTGTGCAGAAGAATATTAAGCAGCACACCCCTGTACTCTAAAATTGCTGCTGGCTGTATGTGTTAGTGTGTGCATGTGCACGTGTGTGTGCATGTGCACGTGTGTGTGTGTGTGTGTGTGTGTGTGTGTGTGTGTGTGTGTGTGTGTGTGTGTGTGTGTGTGCGTGTGTGTGTGTGTGTGCGCGTGTGTGTGTGTGTGTGTGCGTGTGCGTGTGTGTGTGTGACCTTCCATGGGTGATCATCCCTAAGGTAACCTGACATCTGGCTAGCTTATCAAAGTCAAAACCTTCCTGATGCACCATATGTCCAACTTATGAAGCTGCATATTTTGC
This sequence comes from Protopterus annectens, assembly GCF_019279795.1. Taxonomy (NCBI): domain Eukaryota; kingdom Metazoa; phylum Chordata; order Ceratodontiformes; family Protopteridae; genus Protopterus; species Protopterus annectens. The sequence continues at coordinate 31,316,809 of NC_056731.1, forward strand.
AGTGAAACCAGTTTGGGTTTGATTTAATAAATGTATTTTACAATGTCAGTGAATTTATTTCTGTCTTCAGGTGCTGGATTTTTTTTTTTTTTTTTTTTTAATATTTATTATCCTAAAATGCTCAAGCACAACTAATCAAAAAAAATTAAAACACATTTTTGCAAGGGGGCAAGCCCCAAGAAAATGAATACGCTGACTACCTTTAAATGAATAAGTAAATTGTGTTATTAAATGCATTGAAGTACTAAGGCTACTGGGGAGACAACTAATTTTATAACCTATTTATTTCCCATTGTTTCAGATTTCTGTTATGTTTCAGTAAAATGCTTTCAAATGTACCTTTAAATTATATTTTACCTTATAAATTTCGCTCATTTTATATATTCCACTCATTTAGCAGATGTGTGTTCAGACATCTTATGAGTAATTGCTTACACCTGCAGATTTCTCTTTATATTGTTGCCTTACACTAAATTGCTGCCACCTGATTAGGATTTCAGAACCATGGAGAGACTGGGTAAGAAGGTGTGTACTTCTACTACCCTAGCCTTTAGAGCTGTTAACTCTCAAGTTCTGGCTCCTCTGTCTCAAGTTTGTCAGGCAATTTCTGATCTCCCTGGTTCTGAGGGGAATGCCTCTGCTCTTGCTTTGCTTGGGACGTCCTCCTAAGTAGTTCACCATTCCATTAAATGCAGCTGTGACGCAGCTGTTGCTTCATTTAGGGTTACTGCTTTTGGCTCTGTTTTGAGGAGGTATTCATGGCTCAGACTTCAGCTTTTGCTTGATGATATCAAGGCTAAACTGACGGATGCTCCTCTGGATAATGAGCATTTGTTTGGTGCTGCTGTTGCGGAGTTGTTTAAGTCTCTGCAAAAAAGGGCAAGGCCTTACAGTAGTAGAAGTGTATTTTTGTTTCCCCTGTACCCAAGTTTCAGTAATAAGCTTGCCTTTGTCCTTCGATAGTCTCGGCCTCTCCCAAAGGTAGAAAAAAAGTAGAAGGGCTCCCCCTGCTAAGGCTATCCAAACTCCTCCTACTCATAAGCCTCCTTTTCCTGAGAAACCAGCTGCTCTCTGACTATTCTGTTTTCTCTGTCACATTCCTGTTTTTCTACATCTTTCCGTGTCCCTTCTTATTCAGGTAAAAATCACCCAAGACTCTTGGGTTATTTCTGTAATTCGCTAGGGTTATTACATGGTTTGGAAATCTCTTCCCCATTTTTGGGGTCTCCTCAGCCTCTTCAGGAACAACTGTCCCTTTTCCCAGAGGTGCTTCAGGGCCTGTTGACTCAAGGAACAATTCCAGAAGTTACAACTCCTCATGGGGGAAGGGGTTTTACTCCAGAATGTTTTTGGTCCACAGGAAAGAAGGCACCTGGAGAGACAGATTCTGGATCTTTTTCAGCTAAACATCTTTTTGAAGGTCCCCTTCCTTTCAGATGCTCTTCCTTCATTGCTTCCTCTGTTACTCCATCAGGCTATTATAGTTTTCATGGATCTCAAGGATGCTTGTTTACACATTCCTGTTCACCCCCTTTTCAGAAAATTTTTACATTTCTCTGTTGTTTCCTAGCATTTTCAGTTCTTTGCTTCCCCAAGGATCTTTACCAAATACCTTGCTCCTGTGATTGCTTTCTGCAGGCTAAAGGGGATACAGGTCTTTACCTGTGTGAATGATCTGCTTTTTCAGGCCTTCTCTCAAGAGATCTTACTTCAGCATCTACACTTTACCATTTTTCTCTTACGAAGCGTGGGGTTTACTGTAAATTTCCAGAAGTCATTCCTGACTCCTCAGCATCATGTTTTTCTGGGTTGCAGTTTACAGACTGTTCCAATGCTGGCATCCCTGGCCTCCTCCCAAGGCCCTTAACTCATTGTTTTCTTTCAATTCCTTCTTCCTCTGGCTTCAGTAACAGTCAGAGAATTCCTGAGGGTTCTGGATTGCATAACTTCCACCGTTCCTATGCTCCCTCTAGCCAAGCTCCACATGAGAAAGCTTCAGCAGTTTCTAAACGCAGTCTGGCTTTCACATCCATTAGATTTTGGAGGTCCTCTACTTTCATGCCTCAGACTGGAACTTCACTCGTGGATTCATCAGTTGTCTGTCAATCTAGGGCTTAGTTTTCAACCTCCAGTCCCCTGTCTGGAACTTTTCACAGATACCTTGGATGTAGGATGGAGGAGGCTCCCTTTGGTCCTCTGAAGGTACAGGGTCTTTGGTTGCTTTGACTAAAGAAAGACCACATCAATGTCAAAGAGATGAGAGCTCTTCTGGTGGTTCTTCAGGCTTTTCTTTATTTCTTTTTCTTCCAGTGTCTCTCAAGATTCTCACAGACAATACCACAGTGATGTGGTATGTCAGCAAGCAAGGGGGAACAAGGTCTTATCTCCTATGCAGTTTAGTCCTTCAGGTTTGGGAGCTAGTTCTCCAATCTCAGGTGACCATTCAGGTAGTTTACATTCTCTTAGATCAGGACATAGTGGCAGATTCTCTGAGCAGGTGTATAACACTATCACATGAGAGGATGCTTCACAGGGATGTTTTTCTGGACACTGTCCACCAGAGGGGTACTCATCAAATAGATCTATTTGCCTTCCTTCTGAACAGACAACTGCCTCTATTTTGTGCCAGAGTCCCATGCCCTTTGGCTTGGAAGGTGGATGTCCTCTCATTTTCTTGGAAGAGGATGTTTCTTTAAGCCTTCCCTCCCCTTCCTCTCATTCTGAAAGTCCTGTTCAAGATAAAATAGGATGCTATCAAAATCTTCCCGGTGACTCCCTTTTGGCCCAGACAGCATTGGTTCCCTCTTTTTCTGCATATTGCCGAGGGCAGTCATCACAAGTTACCTCACAGTGTGGACCTACTCACACAAGACCAAGGGGTCTTTCATCCATCCCTACCTGTCCACACTTCAACAGACATTGTGGGTGATAGGATTTTGATTCCCTGTAGTCACCTTTTTTTCTGAGGACATACTTCAGGTCCTGCAGGAGGTAAAAAAAAAAACACTACTAAGAAAATTTTTTTTATCCAAATGGAAGAGGTTTTCTGTTTGATGCCTTTCTCATAACCTGGATCCACTTACTATGAATGTTCCTTTTGTGTAAATTGTTCAATGCTGGGTTGGCTTATTTTTCTGTAAAGACTCACCTATAAGCTATCTCTTTTTGTCTGCCTTTAATTCCCCCTTTAGCCTCTAGATTTGAGGCCAAACAGTTTCTTAAATGCGTCCTTCACATTAGGCCTCCCAGGAAGCCTGCCCCTCCTTCCTGGGACCTTAATTTTGTTTTAGAAAAAAATTGACTCGGGCTCCTTTTGTGCCTGCTGCTTCAGTTTCCTTACAGCATCGTTCTTGGAAGACTGTTCTTCTTTTGGGCATTACTTCTGCCAGACAAGTGCCTGAGCTACAACGCCTTTTGGCTGTTCCTCCTTCCACAAGGTCAGGGTGTCCCTTCATGCTAATCCTTCTTTTATGCCCAGGTGGTTAATGATTTGTCTCTTAATCTGTCTATTCATTTGCCCACTTTTATCCTTTTTCTCCACTCTGCTAGTTAGAAGGTTTTGCCCACCTTGGATTTGCACAGACAACCCTGGTATTATTTGGATAAGATTAAAGCTTTTCATAAATCTGAACAGCTTTTTGTTTCTTTTCATCCTAAGTCTTTAGGTTTGGCTGTTTCTAAGCAAATCATTTCTTCCTGGATATCTAAAGCCATTTCTTTTTGACATACTTTTCATGGGAAAAGCCTTCTTTCTTATCTTAAGGCTCATTGCATTAGAGCTGTAGCTTTTTCTGGTGCTTTTTTTCAAGGGTTTGGATGCTAATTCTATTCTTGCGGCAGCAACCTGGACTGCTGTGCATACCTTTACTAAGCGCTGTAAGTTGGATGGGATTTCTAGGGCCAAAGCTGGCTTTGCCAAGGTCATTCTCTGTGGCTTTCTTGAGTGCTGTGTTGGCCTTTCATTCTCCCAGTCTTTTTCCTGAGCTTTTGCACTCTCCCTGTTGTAAAGAATACAACAGTGATATGGAAGGACATAGTGCAGTTGTGTAAGATCTTAACATAACAGTAGATGTCCTTCTGTTCACTGTTGCAGTCTTCACTCCCTCCCTCCTAACCCTGGTCCTTTTCCCTTCTGGATGTGCTTGATACCTATTTTTTATCATTGGACTGTCATTCCTGCTGGGGATTTTTCAGTTCTGAGGATGATACATCTGTATATCACCTTTATACCCTACGCCGTGAGTGGAGAAGTATGGTGTGTAACCTTTATTACCAAAACACTTTGGTATACTGGCTGGACGTCGGGCTGCCCTTAGCAGGGGATCCCCATTGTAAAGAATACTGCAACGGTGAAGAGAAGGACATCTACTGTTATGGTAATATTTTACACAACTTACTTTCTTGCCAATAACTGGAAGTTTATTCAAGGCAGTGTTATGCTTTGTAATGTTGTATGAGAGAAGCCAGAGATAGTTTATAGAAAGTCTAAAACCATCAAAGATTTTTTTTTTTGACAGAATAATATATTGTGTCTGTCATAAGCAGATTCAATTTAACAACTAAAGAATCTGGTACTTATGCATGCGTTTTTTTTGTAGAGGCATGCCATTTTATCACACAATGAATGTTTTCTTTCTTTCTCCTAGGCAAATTGCTATTTATGCCAATGAGTATTTTACCTGTGATCCGTATGGCCTCATTTATATTGTTATTTGTGCTTCCTGTATAGCATTTTATATTGGAATGCTAGACTCTTAAAAAATCTATTATGGAACATCTTTCTGCGTTAAGAATGAGAATGATGCTCTTTAAACATCAAAAGGACTTTTTGTGAATATAAGCATTTTTTTTGGTTTTGGATGGAGTTCTTCCTGATTTAAGGGGAACTGACTTTAAAAGTAGGGCTGAAATGAGAGAAACTCTTTGGCAGTTAATACTACAGGTAGACAGATTTCCAGGTTTAAATGGTTCTACTAAGTGTTTAAAAGTGTAAGTTTTTATTTATATATACATATACATTTTATTTATTCATTTGTTCTTCATTTTGTGTTATTTTTATTACTTAATTATATTGTATGTCACATGACCAAACTCAGTAGTATTTATATGTGGGTGTTGTGTATTTTGTTATTCCTAAGAATGGCTCATCACCAGGAAGCAACAGCTGCATAACCCTCTCTAGTAAGTGTCCCCCCCCCCCAAACCACAGTCTATTTTCTTTTGAGAAAAATGTAAATCCTTCTAGCTATCACCTCAGCACGCAGGGTTTCGGAACTACAAGCCCTCGTGGCTGTGCAGCCTTTCATCATTTTCCATCAGGACAGAGTTTCCTTACGAACCAATCCTTCATTTATGCCAAAGGTAGTATCCAGGGTAGCCTTGAATCAGGCTATCCACTTACCTACGTTTTACCCTAATCCACAAAACAAAGGGGAGAGGCTACTACATTCCTTGGTCATTCACAGACAGCTCCATTATTATTTGGACAGAACAAAGCCTTTCAGAAAATCAGAGCAACTCTTTGTGTCCTAGGCTACAGGTGCTCAAGGGAAGCCTATTTCCAAACAGACAATCTCAAAATGGATAGCCCACTGCATACGTTTTTGTTACTCTTTTCATGGTAAAACTGTACCTACAGGCATCAGATCTCACTCCACAAGGGCCACAGCTACCTCTGCTGCTTTCCTCAGGGGGATTCCTACCAAAGATATTTTGGAAGCAGCCACTTGGAGTTCTGTACATACTTTCTCCAAGCACCATCACCTACCATTATACTCCATAACTAGAGCGGGCTTTGCCACTGCAGTCTTGCAGGGCATCCTGGCTCCACCTAGTTCATCTTAGTGCCTACCACCCCTTTATTAGCTTTGGCATTCTACCCATCTGTTATGACTGCAGCTGTATGCATGATGAACATAGTACAGTTTTGTACCTACCATAAATGTAGATGTTAGAGTGCTAATACAGCTGCAGTCCAGGTTTCCCTCCCTCCTTCCCCTCTTGGGACAGGCCTTATGGCTAACACCTCCTCATACAACCTCAATGGGGTATTCTTTTATGGTGTATTTGCTTGCAACTACTGGTTTTTGATTATATTGCATTTGCTTTACTACATAAATTTATGTTTTGCCTTCCTTCTGGGGGCACCTGACATCTGGGGCAAGAAAAACTGAAGAAAATGGCATCGGCTGGTTCCTTTATACCCCTGTCGCACTGACGTCAGGGAAAAAGTGACGACAACCGACGCCGGACCTAGACTTTGGAATTCGGCCGACCGAGGACCCGCTTGTCGGCAGGAGAACCCATCTGTTATGACTGCAGCTGTATTAGCACTTGAACATCTACATTTATGGTAGGTACAAAACTGTACTTTATGCGTAGCTTCATTATGTAAATGTTCACTTAACGAATACTTGAATATTTATGTTTGGTTATTTTTAACATCATTTGGGAGGTTGCTTTGAATTGTATATCCTAATCTGGGGACTGCTGTTTTACCCATGCCGTTTTACACTTGAGTCTAGCTAATGTAAATGACTTGGCTATGACTGTGCGTACAGTAAGAGATATAAGGTGGGAGACTCAGTAGCAGTGTTTCAGTTGTGTTAGTACCTTAGTGGTAACATTTTCAGCATGAAGGGAGAAGTTGAGAGAGACTTCTGTTGTGAGGCCTAAATACTTTTGCTGAGTAACATTTGGAATTCAGCAGTTCAGCGATACTTATTTGTGAGAGTTAAGAGTTACTTGTGAAGGAGTTTTTTGTTATATGACATAGGTTTGAAAAATTCAAATTCAAATCATATTGCATTTAACAGCTATTTGCATTATTTAATGCCCAGGTTTCTCTCCCGGGAATAAATTCTCAGAACTGTTAGATTAAAGGAAGATGGCGCCTTAGTCTTTGGAAGTGAGTAGGAGTTCTTTCTGCTCCTCTCCTCTGACTAAAGAGATGCATTCCATTTATACATTTACAGTTTATTTAAAATGGGGTCATTTGTTCAGTATATGGCCATGAGTACATTATATCTATTTCTAAAGGCATATTGGACATGGGATAATAGACTACATTTAATGATATGTTTGAAGAGCTGATTGTAAGCTTTTCTTTCAAAATGTTTAGTTTGGGACAGATGTTTGCTGTTGAATATGTTTGGTAAGGCAGCCTTGGGGAGGGTTAGAACCAGGGCATTTATAGCTGAAGTGGAAAGAATAGAAACTCATCCAAGTGTGAAAAACCACACAGTGGGTGTATCTGGAAAAATCATATCTAGTCAAGTTTAGCAGTAAGTGATGAGTGACATTTTTTGTGCTGCTAGCTCCCTAACATGCCTTTACAATTAAAGTACATTTTGCAGATTCTTTACTTTAAGACCTAGAGGTGGGTTATGCAGACTATATTGTATCCGGGGAAACTTCCAATACCTTTGATTGGTCTGTGAGTTAGTGTACCATTAATGTGCATGCTTTTCTTTTGTCTGCATTGCATAATCAGATGGAAGGTGGACCCTTGGCTATGTGGGTTATTCATGAAGTAGATAGCTGGGAAGGGATCTTTCTTCTGAGACCGTGGTTAAGAAGACAGCTGTTCTTTTTAGGACTGAGACTTTTCTTACCCTTTTTAGCCAGCTTTTTCTAGTGCCTTCATACTGATTTCCTGAAAGGCCTTTTATGGTAGCCAGTACTTGCCAGAAACATGCAGGACTAAAATATTACTTAGGCTGCTGTTGTAAAACAGAGCTGGAAGCAGACTGCCTTGTACATCTGCCCAAACTAGGCAGGACTAAAATATTACTTACAGTAGTACTGAAAAACCCAGCTGGAGACTAAGTGGCTCATCCCTGTTAGCATGAAATCCTCTTTGAAGTGTTTGTACAGGCAATGCAAACTACCAGGCACATGGCAGAGTTTGAAAATTCTGCTTCTGATGTGGCAGTAGAAGTTAAGGTTTTCAACCAGCCAGAAAATGCCACTATAATAATTAGCTGTCAGTATTTGCTAAGATTAGCACATTTTATGTTGGTTTAATCACCAGATAGATTTATCAGAAATCATTCAGACTTGCTGTTTTCCTTCTGTCTGTTTCTGCCACTTTCCTCCTGTCTGTTTCTGCCACTTTCCTCCCTCTTGGATTCATGTTCTCTTAGCTTGAGTTTACCAGGCTGACTAAAGTACTTCTACACAGCTGTAAACTTATCTGTTAGCTAGAGAATGAATGTGTTATCTTGTTTATATTGGCTTTTATTTAAATATACATTTGACATGTATACATTCATAAGTGTGTGCGCTCGCATGTATGTATGTATGTATATATATATATATATATATATATATATATATATGTGTGTGTGTGTGTGTGCGCATATATATATATATATATGTATATATATATATATATATATATATATGTATATATATATATATATATATATATATATATATATATATATATAGATGGAACCATAACTTTTCACCAATGTGTGTCTTCATTCATGGTATAAAGCTGGTACAAAAATCAGCAGTTCAAAAAGTACCAGTTTTTTTAGTACGAAATTGCGGTGCACTGGGCATCAGGGAATATCCCCTTTCCCAGTGTAGTACAATATCAGAGTTGGTATATATAATTAGCAGGGGATGTGGTGGGCCTAGTGGGGCTTGCCCCCCAAAAAAGCAGATGTTTTATATGTTTTTTGATCATTAATAGGTTAATTATTTTTTGTTTTGATGAGTACTGTTTTATAATTTTTTGATCAATGATTTTCTCTTTCAATAAGAACTATTGCTGTCCCTCTTTCTCTTTATATATATATATATATATATATATATATATATATATATATATATATATATATATATATATATTTATGGTTTACTATCATATATTCAACAGTCAAAATAAATTCCTACCTAAAATATTGACTAAGAAGTTTGATTTGAAATTTCAGAAAGGTCAAAATGTCACAAACACACTTCCTGTTGTGAATTTGACTTTTCTCGACATCCGAAGACTGTAGTCTGACACTGCACATCACGTGACGTGACAAATTGCACCCCCCATGGGGGGGCCATGTCCCCCACACCCCCTGCAAATTATATATTCCAATTCCGAGGTCACACTACAGTGGGGAAAAGGTAAATTTCCTGATCCCCACTATACTGCGATCTCTAGCTATAAGATTGACCTCATGTGTGTGAATGCACTGAACATACGCTGAACCGGGACTCGCACAAATGAAGGTTCAGCAACATGGGATTCAGCCAACCATACTTTGGCATCCCAAGGTCACTGAACTTTCACTCAAAATTGTGCTTGTAAACTTATATATATATATATATAGAGAGAGAGAGATAGATGTATAGATAGATGTACACATGTATGCATTTACATTTTTAAAAACAGTTAATTCAAGGAAGATGCTGAACTTTCACAACTCATTAAGAAAAGTGATTTGTATTTTGTGAACTGCAATAATTTTCTGTATTTTGCTACTTGTATGCATATTTGAAGCTGTTCTTTCTAGCCCATGAAAAATGACTTGCATAAGTCACTTTCATCCACTGCAGAAAATGTATTAAGTAACTGTGAATACTCAAAATGTTGCTTAGACCATGCCACTTGAACAGATTGGAAAGCATAATCTAGAGACAGAATCAGTGGACATTACTGAAGACAGAAGTGGAAAGATTTTTAGAGTTAAAATTGAAAGAATTTTCTCTCTTTGTAAGAAATGTTACACTTTCTCTCTTTGTAAAGAAATAATGTGCACTGGTAATATTAACAGGTGGTGGAGTGTTAGCAGCATCTTGCTAAAGAAAGTGGTAAGACATATTAGTAAATTTCACTGAAACAATCCCACCACCGCTACTATCATCAGTGCTACCATAGAGGAGAGCACCCCCCCCCCCCCCGTGTAGAGTATTAGTAAAGTCTCCTACTGTCAGGAACAGCTGTGCGCAGGGTTAGAAGGAAGACGAGAACATTCTAATTTCAGGATTTCAAGGGAGTTATGGCATTAACGGATTCAAACTAGTGCCATGGCAGAAGTGTCCATGTACCACCCCTTTCGTACCTGCTGTGCAACCAGAACGTTGATTCATCTTAATTGAGAAAAAGTATACGGCAACAGGTGTATTAGTGTTAAGGGGAGCCCTGTGTAAATACAAAAAATATAAAACATTTTTTTTAATATTTTATATTAGGACCTTGTACCATTTCAACAGATTTCAAAATTTAAAAACAATTATTCATATTACGAGAATGGATTGCGTTGGTGTGTCCCAAAGGTGTACTGAATAAGAAGTGTGTGGACAGCCTTTCTTTTAAGCACTTGTATCAGACAATAACACTGTGGGAGTGTGCTACTTGTGTATTGATGATGTGCACTCAATTTGTGTGGTGTATGAGTAGTCACTAAGGATAGAACAGTATAGCTGTACTAAAAGCAAAGGTTAATTGTAAATGTATCAGTGTTTTTAATAGAAAAGGGGGACTGTATTGCATCTAGCTTCTACACAGCAACTAAGTTGTAGAATATAGATTATTGCACACTTCCTTATAGAAGGGGGGAAGCAATCTACCCTCTATATTTTGGGATCATTCACTACCAATCCCTTAAAAGTCAACACTTCAGTTCTCATTGCTGATGTGTAGAAGTCAACATAATTGTAGATTAAGGATTGGGTGCAAAGAATTTCTGGTATATAAAAAAAAAAAGACATCTGTGAGTAGGCCTTAACTTCATTGCTGTGGTCACTTATTCATCACTAAAAGGAAGTAATCCCTTAATGCTGTGTATCTTAAAAATCAACTTCTGAAATTCCGCATACACACAGATATGCAGAGTGAACGCCTACCATCATATCCTGTTGACAGGAACGTTCACATTGTACAACTTTGACCATATGGGTTGATTTTTTTTCCTGACTGTTAATGATACTGTTGCCACAGGCTGGTAATTGGTGGGTACGTCACTTTTACTTGAATCAGTGCATATGCTGCAAAGTAAGGTGTTCTACATCTTGCCCTTGTGCTTGGAGCATACCTGATCATGAATTTTAGATTACCTATGGACAGTCATAAAAAAGACTGCCATAATTTGATGGTGTAATCAGAGATTCAAGTAATATCCTTTCACATTTATTGATGCTGAGTGACTGTCCCCAAAGTCTTCTGCTTTATGGAATACTGTGATATTGTGTACACTTCTTTCTCTCTTGCTGTTGCTGTGCCATCAGTGTGATATCAAGAAACCTGCTCTACCTTTCCAAGGGCATCACAATAGTGATACACTGATGTACAAACTTCACAGCTAAACGTTTAGCAGATGATACCTGACATGCCACATTGAGGAAGTTTGCATTGTGATGTGAATACTGAAGTAAGTCTCTTTTTACATTATGAAGCATGTTTTGCAGTAAAGTCTGGGCATATTATTTCCCCACATAGTATAAAAGGTTGTTTAGGAGAATTCATATACAGGCAAAGCTTTTGAAACCTCTTCTGATTTCTGTGGTAGCGGGCTTCTTGAGCTTTGTTCTCCAGGCCCTTTGTTACCATGGACGTCTCTTGAGGTATTCTTAGCATTGTGCTGTATGAATTAACATACATTTGCTATTGATTGGTTCACATCTGTTTTAACACAACCTCTTGTAGGAACTTTCATAGTCTTTCCATGAAAGAATGTGGCTTGGCTGCTGCTTAAGAGAGACGAAATGTTAGTATTTTAGGAACTTGTTCTCTGTTATTGTATCGAATTTTCATTTTTAAGGTACCAATTAAGACAGATGGACATCAGTGGGTTTGGACACTTCATGACCTCAACATTATTAAACTAAGTAGATTCACACAGTAAACCCAGTTATGTTGGCCTTCTTGTTAGTACTTGAACAACATTTGGAAAAGGTTTACATGGGAGCCAAGATTTGGTAGTCACTTCAATTTTTAGCAGCATTATTTCCCATTTTTGTCAGTTTCGGTGTTATTCCTTGGAAAGGGGACAAGCTGTTTGTGTTTTGTAGTGCCTTAATAGGTGTTGCTACCATCCATAGTTCTGATTGCTTTGTTTGCGAATCTATGAGCTGAACATGGTGTGCTCTCTTCTCATGATTTCATCTACCTTAGGAGGTTTGGAAGCCCTGCTCTGTCACTTGAAAAGCTGGTGCTACATCAACCATTTGTCTTGTAAAATAAAGTATTTCATAGAAAGACTCCCTCTGTGCTGGATAAAGCTACTGAGATTTAGACATCCAGAATTTGGAGAAAAAATTTAGAATCCATTTTGCTCTTTGGAAAAGCAAAAATCTGTAAAACATGGTCAGTCTGTAGTTCTCATCCTTTCTTTTTCCTAAAATTAGGGACAAAGCTAAAAAATAATCAAGGACAAATGGCCAAAATCAGAGACACTTGTAAAATATTGGCATTATTCACTTACAAAATTAATAGTTAGAGGATATGTATTACCACCACATTAAGTCTGCAAATATAGCATTTGGAATTATTTAATGACTTTAACCATCACAGTTTTATCATAATATTATGAGTAGTTTTGAGGTATAAAGGAAAATTTAGTACAAAACCAAGGACTGCTCTTAAAATCTTAAACACTTGAGCGGTAAGTTTCAACCCTCATAGTAATTATAATGACTCATTCTGCTTTGTTGGCATAAATAAATTACTTACCTTTTATTTGCTTAATTTCTGTCTTATTTATTCCTGATCTGTCCTCCACCCTCTAACTTTGATGTGACAGGAGAATTTGCACTGTTTTCTGGACTGTAATAAAGTTTGCTCCATTGCATACAAGGTGATATATTAAATAAACTAATTGTAATTTTTCCTAATGTGGGGTGATATTGGGAGATAGGCAGTAGATAAAATAGGGAAAGGCCTGAAAATCAACAGCCATCAAGTGCATTTTGTTTTCATAAGTAAGAAGTGCAAGAAAAGGGAAGTGCCAGGGGACACTGAAATAAGGATCTACTTATCCCCAGTTTTGCAATTTATTTTGCTTAGCATTCTAAATAAGAAAGGTCCATGTGTTTAGCTAATGACTTTATTGGCTACTACTTGCATTTTCCTACCGTTCTACTTCAGTTCATACAAGTTAAGCACGGTAACAGTCCTCAATGCCAATGTCTGTATGAGATTATTAACACTAAATGCATTTGTCTCCTGTTCTAGAGAAGACAGGTTAAGTTCAAATACTGCTTAGCTTGCAGTATCTACACAGTTTTGCATTAAAAAAGAACATTTGCATAAGTATTCGCATTGCTATTTTGTGTTGTTTCCTGGAAATCTGCATTCTGAAAGTATTAATTTGGATGCTTATTTACATCTGCCAAATTTGTGGTTGAGCAGAGATTATAGTATTTACCCTGTGGGCTCTTAAATGTTAATTTCAAATCGCAGGAATTCCATTCAGGTTCTTGGAGTTCAGTAGATCTGTACTGCTTTCCCTCCACATCACTGTTCGATATCTTTTGCCAGCAAATATAGATGTACATTGTATCATTTTACCCTGAAATGTAATACATTTTACCCGTACTCATTTGGTGTGCTGTGGGTCACAAAAATTTAAAATACCGCTTTTAATAAGCAGACAGTTCTCTTGATATGCAAACTTTACTTCTCACAGTGGTATTAAGACTTTTGAACATACAGTACGAAGAAATGAGGAGGAGAAATCTCATTTTAATCCTTTACCCAAACAGTACCATTCCAGCAGCGTTAACTGTCCAGTGTTTTGGGATTTGACCCATATGACTCAGTTTGTTAAGCTGTACCTCAGCAGCACATTTTTCTTTTCTGGAGCAAAATGGCACTTGTATAAATTTGATACTTGCAAATGCTTTGTGCATGAACTAGGGATGTGGTGTTTGCTATTGTCTGCAAATGTGGTCATTGAGCCAGTAGCCCACTGATTAGTCATGCATGAAAAAGCCACTTGCCCAGTTTGCAAAATATATATATATATATACATATATATGTATGTATATGTATATATGTATGTGTGTGTATATATATATATATATATGTATGTATGTGTGTGTGTGTATATATGTATGTATGTGTGTGTATATACATGCAAGTCGCATGTTAAAAGATGTGATACTTTGTTTCCTCACCTCCCTGAGGACCCCCCCCCCACCTACTCCTACATTAATGTAAGCAAGGTATTACTGGGGTCCAGTACTAGGTAGATCAGTGAGTAATTCGTATTAATACAGATGTTTAAGGAAATGTAGCAGTTTCATGCTCCTAGAATAAGGAGAGGTTGTGCGTCCTTAAACCTTGTCTTTTTTATGAATAACTTGCCCGACTGAATACACACTGACCATCGGTGAGTAACTGTGCAAATTGAATGTTTTAGCAGAAAATCTCTCTCTGAACTTCTGCTGCTTTTTCACTCTTACATGTTACGGTTAATTATGTAATGTGAAGCCCTTATTGGTAACTTGTACACAAATAAAATGCCCACATAGTAACTTGTGTGTTGTGCCTAATGATAATAGTAGCACTGAGAAGTAAACAAATTGCAGAAATGTGTATGTCTCATTTTTTTCCCCAAGTGACAGAACTCTGTGTTAGGGCTTGGTGAGCAGCAGACGCCCCAGCTTCTCATTTGGAGGATAAATGCCATGTTTTCTTTTCTTTATATAATGAACGAATCGGTAATCACTTCAGTTTGCCTTTCAAATGCTGGTCTACAGTGAGGTTATTGACTTAACTTGTGGGTCATTTAGCTCTGTTCGCTGTTGGAGTAAATTTGCTGTAACAGAATAATTGCCATTTGCCACTTCCATCATTTGCCTCCTGCCTGTTCTTCCTTTAACTTGAATTGTGTTGTCTGGTAGTTTAGCACAGTGGATTAAGGTTTCAAGTTGCTAATGAGCTTAATCGTACTGCCCTGGGTTTGATTGTGTAAGTCTCCATTTGCCTGCTGTGAGACTTCCTGAACAAGTCACTTAGGCAGCATCACCCATGAAGAGGTAGGTAGTGAGATTGCCTGGTGACCACATAAAATCTACAAAAATGGAAGTTCAGCTGCTGTGCTAGGTATTTGATTACTAAATTTCATTAGTGTTTGTTTCTTATTGAATTACATTTGTAGGTCATATTTAAGCTTTTATATTGGTGGTGTTTTTACTAATTAATTGTTAAATGGTTATTACAGTAGAGTCGATTATCTGAACTAACTGGGACCAAGGGTAGTTTGGATAATCTGACTGTTCGGATAATCAACCATATAATTGAACTGGATAAAAAATTTCTAAAATCTTGTTTTTTTCTACATGCAAGAATACACCTTTCAACCACTCAGAGATTTCAGTGGGCAATAAAGAATAATTTTCATGCAAGAGCTGGCTACAAGCTCAAAAAAACATGCTGAAGCGATTACGTATAATATTTACATATTCGAACTTTGATTTTTCCTACCTGAAAACTTTGGAAGGCTGGTTCAGATAATTGACATTTCGGATAATCGACGTTCAGATAATTGACTCTGTACTGTAAAGCTATGGGTTGTGTTGCTGCGCCTTTAGCATAAGAAACTGGATGTTAGGTACCTTGTTGTGTGTAATTTGTCAAGGTTCTTATAATGTTTCTATTCAGAACAAATTCGAGTAAGCAATACGAGTAACACCGTTAACAGTAGATTTTTGTTAATACAGGAAAGAAGTTTATGATTTCTCCTCATTGGGAGGTTATGTGATGAATATAGAGTACTGACCATATAAAAGATAAGTTTAGAATGCACTAGTACAGACTTGTATGCTCTGTCAACAAGGTATGGGTAGGTGTGTGACAGACATGAGGATGTTACATCAGAGTGGCCGGTGTATTGCTGAAGAGCATAGGTAAAGGGAAGTTAACAGAAGAGCGGTGATACATTAGGGAGGACAAGTAACACAGGGGAGGCGTAGCGGCAGCTGAGCACAGCATAACAAAGTAATTCATTATGGGGGGAAAAGAATTTCAGAGGATAAAGGATGTTGTTAAAGAAATGGGACCCTGTGAAGAGATCTTCAGGTATATGGTGAAAATAATTCAGTGTTCATAAAGTGGCATATAAGAAAGGAATGTTTGGTAGCTTAACATAATTGTATTTTAGTCAGGCTACAAATAATGATTGCTTGAAGTACGTACACGTTGTTAGATCATGCTGCATTTTATTCATTGCATGCCAGAATAGGCTTTAGCCCTCTCTGGCCCTGATTCAGATTACGAGAGTTAATGGAGAATGAATGAATACTCAATGAACAAAACCTTTGTGTTTTTATTTCTTCAGGTGCATATATATGCAGGCTTACAAAGCATATTTGCAGGATAATTACTGCAACAGCACCATGTGAGAGACACCTGGATGTTGTTGTTATAGGGGCAGATAACCTGGTTGAAAATGGCGACCCTTAGGAGCAGGGAGTAGTCATGGATTTAAGGGAACAGTTTTAGAGAAACACTGAGAATGGTAAATTTTCTGGAGAAGCTGTTTGATTGTGCTGTGGCTGAGTCTTTGCTGATTTATAAGAAGGGCAGTCAGTGGTTAAATCCTGCTGTGCTACTCACATTGCTGACTTCAGGAGGGACTGCAGCTCACCTAACCAGACCAAAACCTTCATTGTTCTTTATCCATCCACAAAGAGTACCAGTAATGCAGTACAAGGCTAATCCACTTTTTCAGCAAAATGCCAAGGATTACAAGTCTTACAAGACCTTCAAGTAGCAGGTGTTAAACAGTGGGGGAGGGGGTTAATCATATTTGCGAAACTTGGGTATGTATTTATATTTTAATTATATATTTGCCATCAACTGCAGTTCATCTGCTCAGGGCTGCAGGAATTCCACCTACTAAACATCTTGGAGAACTACAATAAAGTTCTCAGGATTGTAGCACAGAAGATAAAATCAACAGAACTCGTTCTTAAGAAAGAATGGCCGCTGGTAGTCATTACTGAAGCCAGATTTATGTTTTATCTTTGACCATAACAATACTGAGGGACTTATTAGCAAAAGGCATTGTTTTTCTTTAAAATATGTAGCTAGGTTGATGCAATAAGGGCAAGAAAGGTTGATCATGACAGCAGATTTCTCATGGTTGTAGGAATGGTAAGTGTACATCGGTCAACAGAGTATAATAAAAGCAAACAAAGTACCTGAAAAAGGAAGATTGTAGAACTGGACTGAGTGTACTAACAATGTGAAAATTCTAAAAGTCGGGTAATCATATGAACCGACCTAATTACAAAGAAGTACTGTATGATGCGAGAAAGGTGGTTTTGAGGGATATTTTAGAAGAAGCTTGGAAGAGATTGCTGTTTGAGGAAAGGAGTTAAGATTTTATTTATGCCTAAAGTTGGTTGGTGACACCATTTTCTGGTTTAGCTATGACACTCCACACTCTCCTGAAGATCTCACCTAAGAGACAGGTGCTAAGACTGTTTCAGAAGCCACACTAACACTAAATACCTTGATTTGGGTGTTATTAGGGTGGGGCATGACAGAAAGTTACATGCAGGGATAAGGTTGCACATTCTGAAGACCAAGGGAAGATTCACATAAGCAGATGGAGGGGGAGAGATGCTTTCAGATAGGCTGGTAGATACACCTACACATTTACAAGTGTTTTGGGATCAGAACCTCTTTAAGATGATTAATGCTGCTTGTAATGATTTATCTGTGACATTCCTGTCATCTGCAGTTGCACACATTTGAAGATGGCCTGATAATGGTTACTTTTGAAGTGCATCCATCAGTGTTATCTGCTGGTATTGCATTTGCTGTATTTCCTGAGTTACTGGTTAAGGGTCGATTTAATGGTTAAGGTGTTTATCTCACAGATACAAGGTGCAGGGATTGAATCTCACCTTTTGGCCAATATCTATTTATTAGTTAGGTGTATACTAGTCTGCGGACTGAGTTGTCAGCCTTTCCCAGTGAACCTGTCAGTGCATTTGGCACATATAAAAACAAGCCAATTACTGTTTAGTCAAGTAAAACAAGGGGTGCCAAATTATTCCGATGGAGTAGACACTGCATGTGGAAGGATTTTAATTTTGGACATTACTAAATTGCTTCAGTGACAGAAAGAAATAGTGTGGACTAAGAATAATAATCCTCATTTCCCCTTCTTTAGTAGTTATTGTGCAAATAAACTTGTACTTTAATCTTGCACCAGTGTTGGCAGAAGGAAGGATTCAGGGTTGTACAGATGGCTGGGCTCTTGGTAATCCCCAACTGTATGGATCACATTAGAACTACCACTGTTACATTGCTTTGTTTAAAGCACTTTGCCTTCTATTGTGTTGGACAGAAAAAAAAAAATGATGGTGAGAGGGGGGGGGGGTCACATTTTGATTGCATTCAGACCTTCAGAATAAAAAGTGATCTACTGGCTACCTCTGCATGATCCTCATTTTAGAAGCTCAAATAACATTGTACTGTATTCATCTCTATCTTTTTACAGCCTCCTTAGCCTAAATTTTCTGATGGAACTAGTTATCTTTATACTATTAACTTGATTGCAATGAGAATGTTGTAGGTACTTCCTCCATCTAATCACTAGTCAATTGTATTTTTTGTCTATGCCTTATCAAATATTTTGTATACTTTGTAGCTGCTGTTATGTTTGTAATTTATGTACTTGATTACTTTGTATTAATGGAGCTTTTCTCCCCAGGACTCCATTGAAAATGGGCTCCTCATGGCCCAATGGACCATCCTGGTAAACAAACTGTAATAAATAAATAAATAAAGAAAAATAAAGAAAAAGTACACTGTTCTGCTTAAGGAAGGGTGAAGTTGCTGATTACCTGATCAAAAACATGGGTTTTCCTTACCAGTTAAAAATAATCAAGGTCTTTTAGTTTTGTTCTTAAAAGGTGGCGCAGTTCATTGCTGTTAGAACTCCTTTTTCTGGTCACTATGCTGAGATGTCATGGTCTATGGATGGCCATGATTGCAGTGCAGTGGGCAGGCTGCCATCAGGCCTAATAAAACAGTGATCCATCTGTCACTGTAAATGGCATAGAATGAACATACAACAACCCGGACGTTATACTGGGTGTGACTGCTCCTGTAGCTGTTTTTTTTTTTTTTGGGGGGGGGGTGCTTCTGCCGCAGTCCTGCAGGTGTAGTGCTGATCATCAGTGTCGCCAGACATACATGAATTTAAGAGCAACATTGTGCCCAGCACAAGGGCACCAAATGTCCCAGCTTTAGTCGCATAAATTAAAAGGGTACAAGTAAGTAAATGTTTATTTGTTGTATAACTAGATATCCAGTTAAAGGCTTCTCATAATAATGTTAGTGTGTGTACTGAAACTTTAGGCTGTGTGTCGCAGAAAAATAGGCAGCTACATTTTGGGGACTAGAATAGCAGAGGCGTTTGATAAATGTGTCAAAATTTTCTAGTCTTTCTGTTGGAGCAATCTGAAAGATGATGTATGTATGTATGCATAAATTTTATTTATTTTTTTGACATTTGGTAACCAGGAAAGTCCGACTGGGTCAGTGACCCATTTTCAGCGAAGGCCCAGGGAGAAAAGCTCCAAGCATTTATGAAAAAATATAAAATGTAAAAATACATGCACTTAAACATGTAAAAAAAAAAAGTAATCTGAAATTCGAGTTGCTTACAAGGATAACATATGAAGTTAATACTGTAAGCAGTAGAACAATTATAATTGCGATGTTAAAAGTAGTAGTTAATATTGTTAAGTGTTGGTACAATCTCTAGAGTATAATATACAACAACAGAAACAAGTAAGATTTGTTTACAAGTTAAGGATGGAAGTTAGAGGGTTGTTTACAAATTAGGAAGGAAGTTAGAACATAGTACATAGAAGAGTAGAAGTCTCAAAGCAGTACTGGTTAGAAAAGGGTTGACAAGATTGGGTGCAGCGGTAGGAGTATACATACGATATGATAGTACAATGGTAGGAGTATACATACGATATGATAGTACAGTGGTAGGAGTATACATACGATATGATAGTACAGTGGTAGGAGTATACATACGATATGATAGTACAATGGTAGGAGTATACATATGATATGATAGTGCAGTGGTAGGAGTATACATACGATATGATAGTGCAGTGGTAGGAGTATACATACGATATGATGGTACAGTGGTAGGAGTATACATATGATATGATGGTACAGTGGTAGGAGTATACATATGATATGATAGTACAGTGGTAGGAGTATACATACGATATGATGGTACAGTGGTAGGAGTATACATACGATATGATGGTACAGTGGTAGGAGTATACATACGATATGATAGTACAGTGGTAGGACTATGCATACGATATGATGGCACAGTGGTAGGAGTATACATACGATATGATAGTACAGTGGTAGGAGTATACATACGATATGATAGTACAGTGGTAGGAGTATACATACGATATGATAGTACAGTGGTAGGAGTATACATACGATATGATAGTACAATGGTAGGAGTATACATACGATATGATAGTACAGTGGTAGGAGTATACATACGATATGATGGTACAGTGGTAGGAGTATACATACGATATGATAGTACAATGGGAGGAGTATACATACGATATGATAGTACAGTGGGAGGAGTATACATACGATATGATAGTGCAGTGGGAGGAGTATACATATGATATGATAGTACAGTGGTAGGCGTATACATACGCTATGATAGTACAGTAGTAGGAGTATACATATGATATGATAGTACAGTGGTAGGAGTATACATATGATATGATAGTACAGTGGTAGGCGTATACATACGCTATGATAGTACAGTGGTAGGAGTATACATACGATATGATAGTACAGTGGTAGGAGTATACATATGATATGATAGTACAATGGTAGGAGTATACATATGATATGATATGATAGTACAGTTGTAGGCATGTACATATGATATAGTACAGTGGTAGGAGTATACATACGATATGATAGTACAGTGGGAGGAGTATATGATATGATAGTACAGTGGTAGGAGTATACATATGATATGATAGTACAATGGTAGGAGTATACATATGATAGTACAGTGGGAAGAGTATATGATATGATAGTACAGTTGTAGGCATGTACATATGATATAGTACAGTGGTAGGAGTATACATACGATATGATAGTACAGTGGGAGGAGTATATGATATGATAGTACAGTTGTAGGCATGTACATATGATATAGTACAGTGGTAGGAGTATACATACGATATGATAGTACAGTGGGAGGAGTATATGATATGATAGTACAGTTGTAGGCATGTACATATGATATAGTACAGTGGTAGGAGTATACATACGATATGATAGTACAGTGGGAGGAGTATATGATATGATAGTACAGTTGTAGGCATGTACATATGATATAGTACAGTGGTAGGAGTATGCATACGATATGATTGCAGTGACCTACTTTAATACTAGATTCCTTCAAATCCTAGATTACCACGCCCCCTATCGCTCTTCCTGAATAAGAACCAAAATTGCCCCCTGGCTTACTAAACATACTAGGCAAAAGATCCTCCTCGGAAATAAAATTTGGGCCAAATGGAGAGCCTCCAAAAGTCCATCAGATCAACTTTACTAAACAGTTAAGAAATGCTACCAAGAAAGACATTCTAAGAGGCAAAAAAGACTATTACCTTCACCTCCAACAAACCCACCAACAAAAACCACAAAATTTCTGGTCAGGCATTAACAAACTTCTTCAAACAGGGCACTCTAAAACTCCTGCCCCTTCAGGATTCAACCATAATAACTCTAACCAGATTCCTGATGCCTTTAATAACTATTTTACTGAAGCCATTCTAACCCTAGCTAATACGTTGCAGCCTATTACCACTCTACCGTTAAATAACAATAATACTTCAACTCCATACAACCTGTACCCACATCCCTCATTTGCAACCTCCTTCAAAAACTTAAACCATGTACCCCTTCTACTGACTGTCTTCCAGCAGAATACCTGCAAATTGCAGCTAAAGCCATTGCCTATCCCATCTCCATCCTTATAAATAGAACAATTTTAGAAAGCAAAATCCCTTCCATTTGGAAAATATCCCACATCATCGCTCTACACAAAGGTGGGTCATCTACTGAGCTCTCCAACTTTTGGCCTATCGCCTTACTCTCTCCAATAGCTAAAATAATGGAAACATGCATACACAGACAACTACTTGCCCACCTTCTCCATAACAATTTACTTGCCAACTGCCAGCATGGTTCTAGGCCATTCCATAGCACAACAACTGCCCTGCTATCCTTTCCTGACTCCATAAACAAAAATCGTAACAGTAATACTTTCTTCTGTGCACTATTTATTGAACTTTCAAAAGCCTTTGATATGGTGAACCATAACATGCTTATTGACATACTAAAAGCCCAATCACTGGACACACAAGCACTACAATGGTTCAAATCCTATCTTGAAAACAGACAGCAAGCAGTACTTTGGGATGATAATTTTTCTAATTCCCTCCCTGTGAACATTGGAGTACCACAAGGCTCTATTTTAGGACCTCTACTCTTCTCATTGTTTATTAATGACCTACATACCAAAATTCCTCAGGCCACCTCCATACAGTATGCAGATGACTCATCTTTAATTTGTTCAGCCAAGTCCATAACCTTTCTCTAGTCCCTCACCCAAACAGTATTTAACAGTGTTGAAAATTGGTTCAAGCAACACTGCCTCCTCCTGAACCCCAAAAAAACAAAATTATTACTCTTTGCTCCTACTTATAAGTCACCTCAACTACACTTCACAGTAACCTCCAACAATGGAACTAACATACCCCCTGACACTACAACCCATCTACTAGGAGTAACAATTGATAACAACCTTATCTATGATGACCATATAAATTCTACAATAAAGTCTTTCAACAAAAAACTAGGCACCCTTTACAGAATCAAACCCTTTCTTACCCCTTCTGCCAGAATCACTTTTTCCCAGACACACCTGATCTCTACCCTGCTCTATGCTTCTGCAATATATACCAATCAATCAAGAAACAACCTTACCAAACTTTCCAGCAGTTACAATAGCATAGCCAGATTTGCCACTGGCACCCCCTTTAGAACTCACCACTGCTACAACCTCAAACAACTGGGATGGTTAGAACTGCAGAACCTACTACTGTGTCAAAAACTTATCACCCAAAAGATC
The DNA here is from genome assembly GCF_019279795.1 of Protopterus annectens. NCBI lineage: Eukaryota > Metazoa > Chordata > Ceratodontiformes > Protopteridae > Protopterus > Protopterus annectens. The sequence goes on from NC_056731.1 coordinate 31,339,983, forward strand.
CTTTATCACCCTAGTAATACCCCACTCCTTACTAATCTGATTACCCCCTACAAAAATCTTGCAACACTATGCTCAGCTAACAAGAGTCTAGTTTCCACTGCTAAATCTAACAACAAAGTTGGAAAAAGCTGGAACCAGCTTCCTAATTAACTTTCATCTCTTGCTTCCACTCATCTTTTTAAAAAGCATCTTAAAGAATTTCTTAAAACTCACTGGCTTTGTCCCTGCTCTAACCCAGACTGATATCTCTTTCCCCCTCTTCCTTTCTCTACTCCACTGTCCTATGTCACATGCCACTAATATTGATTACCTTCTTACTACTTAAAAAAAAAAAATGATAAAAATGGTTTACAATTCAAATTTTTGTTCTTTTGATTACTATCTCTCAAATGATTGCTCTCTGTATTTGATCTTAACTTTAACCTACTAAAGGACTCTGTACAAGTTTATCTGAACCTCAGTTTAACAATGTGCTGTAATTCATTTGACTATTACTATATTAATGTAATCTCTGTCACTGCTAATGCTTGGAGCTTTTCTCCCCGGGCCCGTACTGAAAATGGGCACACAAATAAAATGATAGTACAGTGGGAGGAGTATATGATATGATAGTACAGTGGGAGGAGTATACATATGATATGATAGTACAGTGGGAGGAGTATACATATGATATGATAGTACAGTGGGAGGAGTATTTGATATGATAGTACAGAGGGAGGAGTATACATATGACATGATAGTACAGTGGGAGGAGTATTTGATATAATAGTACAGTTGTAGGCATGTACATATGATATAGTGCAGTGTGTGTGTGTGTATATATATATATATATATGTACATACACACACGATGTGATAGTACAGTAGGAGTATATATACGATATGATAGTACGGTGGTAGAAGTATACATACGATATGATAAGAGTGATACGCATATATATATACACATACATATGGTAGAAGTATACATACGATATGATAAGAGTGATACGCATATATATATACACATACATACATACACACATGTGATAGATAGTACAGAGTATATATATAATATTGATATGAGCGGGTGGTAGAAGTATACATACGATATGATAAGAGTGATATGTCTATATATATATATATATATCTCATATCATAGTGCAGTGGTAGGAGTATACATATGATATGATATGAGCTTTATTTTAGGAAAGTAATCGGAGTTTCTTATTGATATACTAAGGATTTTCTGGGGGGGGCAGATAGAAGAGATGGGGTGGCTGTGAGATGAGAAAAATGGTAAGCAAGTTAAGTAGGTGTAGTTAATAGGTGAAAGTAGGATAAGTGAAGGAGATGGAATTAAGTGAGGTGGTGAGAAGGTGTGCGGAATGAGTATGATATTGAGAAGTAAATTTAAAATGGGAGGTAAGAAGGAGGGGTTAGTTCACTGGAAATAAGTAAGAGAGAGAAAGATAAGGTTTATCTGTTTGGTAGGGAGCATGGGCAGGTATAAGTGTATAGAAAATAGTTTTTTTAGGGAAAACTTAAAATTTTTGAGACAAGTTATGACACAGATATTTGCAGGTAAGGTGTTCCAAAGTTTTGCAATGACATAGGAGTAAAGAAGTGGTTTGCTCTGTTGTTTGGTCTGTGTACAGTTATATGTTTATTTCAGAACGCAGCGTTTTGGTGGACCATGTAGGGGTATAGAATAGGTTTTAAGGCAGGGCAGCAGGTCCTTAATGCCCTCTCAAAGGCAAAAACTACAGTCTCCACGGGACCCGATAACATCGCTGTCTGTATCCTACATGAACTCAAGCATGAGCTCTCAGCTCTATTAGACACCCTATTCAACCAAAACCTGAGCACCGGCTTCATGCTAGCTGAATGGAGGACAGCCACTGTCATCCCTGTACACAAAGGTGGCACGTCCACTGACCCAGGCAATTATAGGCCCATCAGCCTAACTAGCCTGATCTGCAAGGCCATGGAGCACATTATCATGGACCTTGTAAACAAGGACATTTGGCAACCTCCAAACTCTTGACCCCACACAGTTTGGTTTTGTCAAAGGTAGGGCATGTCTGTTAAACTTGGTTGACTTCATTGAAACAGTCACCAAAGCCATGGGCAAGGGGAAGACAGTGGACATTGCCTACCTTGACCTAGCCAAAACCTTTGACACTATTCCCCACTCGGGTATAATAGATAAACTCTCCCAGCCAGGCATCAACCCATATGTTACCAGATGGGTAGCTAACTGGTTCACTGATAGAACCCACTCAGTCAAAGTAGGGGAAGCCACCTCTAGTAGTAAACCAGTAATGAGCGGTGTACTCCAAGGATCAGTCTTGGAGCCTCTACTGTTTGGGATATACATTTCTGAGGTATAAGCCAAAACCAGTGGTCTGTGGCTGACCAAGTTTGCAGAGGACTGCAAGCTGGGTGCTGTTTTAAATTCCCCTAGTGATGTGAACATCCTCCAAGAGGCCCTTGCCCAAACTAATGACTGGTGCCAGAAGCATGGCCTCAAACTGAATGCCAAGAAATGCACCATTATCCCCTTTGGGGAAAATGTCATCCCCACCAATTATCACATTAATAATGTACTAAGCATGCAATCGGTCATGAGGGACTTGGGCACCCAGGTTGATAGCACCATGTTGCCTCCATTTTATTTCATCCAGGAACAAGGAGGTCATAACATCCCTGTACACCTCCATTATCAGACCCATTATGGAGTACAATGCCCCCTTTGGCATGTACCTTGCCAAACACATGGCAGCAGTTGGAGAGACCACAGAGGTTCCTGACCAGGAAAATCCAGGGTCTCAAACACCTATCCTGTACAGATAGGCTAAAAGCCCTGTCCATCTACTCAGTCTCATACAGACTGCTCAGAGGTGACCTCTATCTGGCATATGAGGCCAATTCAGACCCAGCCTTGATGGAGTTGCTGCATATCTGTAAGGCAAACTCCAGTCACAGAACCCGCATTAAAGGCCTTAACCTGGTCTGTGACATTAGTAGAGCTTGTTGGTGGGATAGATTTGTGTCCCAAAGACTCCCCCCGTCTGTGGAATAAACGTCCGGTCCATGTCAAGCAGAGTACCTCTCTAGCCCTCTTTAAAAGGAACCATGGTCGACTGGATGGGTAACAGAAAATATACCCCTGGGATTCCACCTGTGTCTCTGCTGGACAGGGGAAACAGGTGCTAACTTTGAGGGGAACATGGGTGAAGTTCTTGGCTAGGCTTATAAGGGCCTCTAGGCCAATAGCTTAGTTTCATCCTATGAACCTATTAATATATGATACAATTGACAAAACATATTCCACACTGATTATAGGAGACCTTTCTCCACCATGAGGTGATGGGTGCTAAATCAGTGCATGGTGGTAGATATAATGGATCATTGGGATGCCAGGGAAGGTTTGATATTCATGCTGGTAATGGCCAAAAATGTAATGAATCCGAGCTTTACAGTTAAATTTTTACTTGCAGTTAAGATAGGTATGTGCCAGTAAGCAGAGGCCTAGCTTAAGCGAATAGTAAATGTATAATTAAGCTTGATCCTTTAGGTCAGAATAGAGGTAGTTACAGAAGGCGAAGCTAGGTTACAAGAAGACAAACCAAAACTGGTTAGATTACAGGAAGGCTGTTCTGTGATTAACTTTCACAGGCTGTATGTAGATCTGGTACCCTACAGAAAGTATGAAAGAGTTCAACCGTGTGCTGTATGGAAAGTATGAAAGATTCCAACTGTGTGCTGTACGGAAAATATGAAGGATTCCAGGAGTTCATTAACCACAATAAAATAAATGTGTTAAGACTGAGTATGATGATGTACCAGGAACTTTTTTGTAGACCTGCTGTCATCTCGATTACCTCTAGGAATGTGAGTTCATTGGAGTCCAAAACTGATTAAACTGAGTAACAGCTGCAATCCAAGGGTTGCAAAGTAGATAGAGGCTTTGCAAACTGTGTATTTGTTTCAACAGCACTCTACCTTGGCAAATGATTTTAAAGGCTTCTGACTGAAATGTGTAAATATTGGTAAGGCAAACCCTGTATATTGCAGTTATTTTACTGCTTTGTTTAGAAATCTTGTTCCTTGTGTGTTTCCTCCTTTGTGAAAGAGTTTACTGTAGTGTGTTAGCAGTGATCATTTTTATCTAAGTAACAGATAAGAAACTCCTAACCTCACAGTTAGTGTCTACTTATTTATATGTTTTGTTTCATTCATTTGTTAACCAGGCAAGCCCAGGTGCTGCAAATATATTTTTCAAGAGCAACTGGGATTCACTGTGGTTATGTCAGTTGTTGAGAGTCAGAAGGTTTGCAAGCAGATACTGGGGGAATGAAACCCAGAACTACTGGAGGAAGCCTTTTAGCAGGTCATAACCATATGCTTGTCTTTCAAACTGCCAGACTTTTTATACATTATTATTAGAATATTGTTAACTGACTACCACCTTCTTTATAAAATTAAAAACAGCATGGTCCACATGTACTTAATGTAAGTATCCGCTCTGATTCAGTGCAGTTATCTACAGATTAGGTAATAAGGTGGTCCTGCTACAGTTACTCTAACCCTTTACAAAAGAACCTCAGAGAAAAGGAGACAGAATTCAAACAGAAGGTTACCAGTTAAAGATGTATTGCAAAACGAAAACCCCAATTAAAATAAATTGTAGTGTGAACAGAAAGTAGCACTTTTCAGTACTCAGACCTGTTCTTAAACAGCAGCTTATTTGATCCAACAATCCATCATTAGTGCTGAAATGTGTCTAGTTTGAAATAGTGACAAGTGTACTTTTAATAGCAAACTAACTCGAACCTAAATCTGTCATTAATGCAGATAAGTGCGGCTGTCAGCATAGACTAGTGTGACTATGACCTGTGCTGTAGCTGTTGAAAAGGTATTGAAATATTTTAGTGACAAGTGCAGGGGCGAGGGAATGATTGAGATGCAGCCTTCATAATTTGGGATACTACCCATATGGCCATATAGTAAAGGAGCAGTTTGATTTAGAAGTAGTTAACATAAGAGAACATCAAAGATAATAACCTTAAGCAAAAAGTAGTAACTGAATAGATACAATTATGGGTAGAACCAAGATCTAGCAACATATTTCATATAAATGCTATTAAATTCATGTATATATGGAGGCAAGTCCTGAAAAAAAAATAAGTCTACTTGACAGATTTAGTGCATTATTCCATGCAGGCCATATAAATGTTGCATTGTGGTCCATAATATAACATCACTTTGTTTGTTATACTGAAATAGAATCATTAATGAGGTTTTCAATGATCCTGGTCATGCTGACATTTGAAGTGATTCTACATGTTTACCGGTTAACAGACTTAAATATTTCACTAGCCATAATCAAATTCTGAATACTGCAGTCCTCCCATATGCCCATCTGTTAACCTTTTAAAAGTAAGTAATGTTTCTCATGATTTAATTGTCTGGCAAGAGTGCTCCATTTCTTGAATCCCCTACATATTTTGAGGCTTCATTTTTTCTGTTTTCACATTAGCATTCAGTAGCTGTTACTTCTGCCTCTTTTGCAATACTTCAGACCAGTTGTGCCAGACCTCTAAGGATAGTTTTAACGACTTATTCATGTGTTTCTTCAACAAAGGTGTTGTACTATTAAAGAGCTAAATTGTATATTGTGAGGAGAAAGAGGTGTGTTTTCTTACTTTTGAGGGGTGAGTTGTCAACTCCTCAGAAAGCCCAGAATATTTAATTTATTTATTGGAAAAGATTGTAAATACTACTGTTTTTATTTTTGAGGAAGCTGTGTGCGTTAAACATATAACTTGTCATCATCCATCCTCCCATAATACATAATTTATTTTGCAGCTTGTGTTGTGCCCCGGGGAGAGTTTGCAGAATAATAGTAGTAGAAACAGCAGAATAAGGATGGCTGCCTTTACCAGAACTGAACATTAAACCTTGGAACTGTTTGACTGAAGAATTAATAACTGAGCCGCAATGCTGTCCTAAATGAACATGGTTGTAAGGCCCATCTCCCACCAAGAATGGGTTTGTCTAAAAAGGCTGCAGCTGTTAGAGAGAGAGAGAGTGTGTGTGTGTGTGTGTGTGTGTGTGTGTGTGTGTGTTTTGTTCGAAGTGAGTGATATGGTTAAAAATCATACCTCTCAACTGTCCAGAATTTGGTAGAATGTCCCTAATTTTGCTTCACACTCTATCCTGCCGCTCAAATAATTTTTGGTTTTCTGGTAAATCATGAAGGATTGCTGTCAAACATATTGCCAGACACTAGCGTTTCATATTTATTGTTTACAAAATGCATGCTGATGCAAAACATGTTGTTTTTATTAACTTTTTAAATGAATTAGGGTAATAATTAAAACGTGTCCCTTATTTTGGCCTTTAGTCACTGTCATTATTTTTGGCTTTGTCCAGAATTCTTGAACAAAGATGTTGAGAGATGTGGTTTAAACATATATGATGCTGTTCATTCTCCCTTATTACATCATTTGCTGTGCAGATTTTTGTGTGCCTGTGAAAGGGGAAGCAGAATATTGGCAGTAGACATAGCAAGAAAGGCTTATTGTCCTTACCAGAAAAAGATGTAAAGAAAGGGGTTTGCCCAGATAGAGGCAGAAGAAGAAGAAAAACAAGAATTTTCTACCATCGTGGGTCTCACTTCATCCTGTCTTTTACTGTAGTTTCACATTTTTGTTGACGCTTCCATATCTGTGCATACCTTGCTGTTAGGTGTGACATTGGAGACTTCACCGACCCCTGAGCCCACCATTTTTTTCTGTTACTTTTTTAGTTTAGATCTCAATTCCTACTCTTACTGATGAAACCTCCCACTTTTGATGCCTAAGACTTAACCTGGTTGTCTTTGTAGATGACAAGTAAGGAGCAAAGGCATGCACTGGCATTGTCTCTACTGCTTGGAGAAGCATGATATGTAACTTTGCAAACATCAGGATTCAAGTGTGGTAAATCCTGGCTTACATGTCTACTAGGAACATGATGTTGGCCGAAGTTTCTTCGGTTGATGATTTATAGGAGACTTCCAAACAGATACCCACTTACCTTCCCTGCCAGAGCATACTTGGAAGGCTTGAGAAGGGAGGATTGGTTGGTTTAAGACTAGAGCTCAAACACTCGACATCTTTTACTTCCGCAGATGATGAAGGACCAAGAAGAAGTACATCTCTTTACACCCACCTTGAGGGATGCACCCTTGGATGTAAGCAGTGTCCATCTCCAGCTGATTGGCTAAAGCATGTGTGCTTCCAAGCAGTATGATCCGGGAAGTTGCCTTTTAAATCATATAATCACATGTCATTTGCTTTTGTTTCTGAGGACCTATTTCCTAAGGTCTGCTTAGGCCTAACAGGATCCAGCAACCAAGTTAGTATGTTTTCATATCTTCTAATATCAGGGCTTATGATTCAGGCATTTAACTTCAGACAGTTTGAAGTCTGATGAGACCTGTCACTGTGAGTACATGGAGGCACCTTAATGGAGTATTATCTGATGCCAGCACAGAGTCCCATGCAGGGCTGTCATGACCTCCCCCTACTACTGGCAGGTACTTCAAGCATTGCATCCAGTTGTCTGATATCTGCCTATCACACCACTGTTTCCATACATGATGATTGCACTCAACCTTACTCCTGTTAGAACTAGTTGGATGCAGGGGACGTTTTTCTCCAGCTGGGATATTTCCTCACTTAGCTAAGTTAAAAACTGACTTAATTCTGTTTGGAAATCTGCAAAATGAAGAATGGATGCGAATACTGATGTCATTTTAGGGTTAAAAGGCCTCAAAGTACTTGGATGTTTATCTTGCTTAATATATAGCTGATGGATGATATGCAGCAAGTGACTGAAATGTCGATACACTTGTGTCAGTTCTAGGTCTTCAGATGACCTGCAGCATTTGCTACTTAATGTAGACATGAGTGATTGGATTGTAGCCATATCCAGATCTACCTTTGGAATTCTTTGTGCAGGAAACTTCACCTATTCATTTAAACCTACATATAGAGTGACTATATTTCAAGCCTTGAAGTCATCACGTTCATTATTTTCTATGTAAATTCTATGTAAAATTATTATGCCATGCAGACAAGGGTACCAAGATGTCTGTAATGTTATGTTCCCCATGATTGTCTGTAGACGCTCCCATATTCACTAGAGAACTCAGTTGCTGTCATTTTCTACATGTAGTAGTTAAGGGTAGTTAACGTTGTGAAGTATATGCAAGTTTTCTTAAAATAAATAGTACAGTGCAGGGAAATGATAATATTACCAAGAAAAAAAGGAGAAGCATCAGACACAAAATGAAAAATACCCCTTAAATTCTTAAAAAGGTACTCGGAAAAGGAGGAGGGATGTTAAAAATGTGGACATCTTCACGTCTGTACAGTGCAGACATGTTGCTTGTGGATGACCACGTATGCAGTGTCTTTTGGACTGCATGCTATATCACTTAGCTTCTGCTGGGAGGGAGCATTGCAGCAAATTGGGCAGATTCCCTCCACCAAGAATCCGTGAGATGGTGTCAACTAGTTAATAGGGCCAGACCTTCTCATTCCATCACCTCCTGTTTTCATCCACTTGGTTTGTTCTTTCTTCACATGCTACTTGTTTACTAAATGTCATCCCATCACAGTAGAGGGAATGTGTCCCTAAATGAAAATAGGTTAGTGACTTTACCATAATACAGTGTTGTAAAGAATATTGATGCCTAGGAACCTCACCTATTACTCCTCTGTTTATCCTTTCCTTCCAGGGTTGAGCAGTAGTACTTCTGATGTAGCATGGTGGTGCAGATTCTTTTGGCAAAATCCACCATTTTCACTCTCTCTCTCTTCTCCCATCTTCCTTTTCTGGTTACTGTTGTTTGACTTCTAATGACACACAGAGCTCTGGTTCAACTTTCAAAGCAGGTGTGATGCTAGTACTAGTGTGTGCCTAAGCTGAGGACCCACAAACAAGTTAATATTTTTGATTATTCTGTTGCTTATAGCTTACATGCTTTTTATGCAGGTTTAGAGGCAAAGATTCTCCCAAGTTGCTTTTGTTTGGAGTGGTGCTCATTTAGCAATCAGTTGTATATCCAAGACACTGTGAATCCTCTTAGTTACTATAATGTTTTAATTTGGAAGAAAGCTTACCATATTGCAATTTTTGAGCATTTCTGTAACAATGTTACAATTAGTTCTGATTGCATTTTAAGTGCGACAGATTGGCATTGTTAGTTTGCTGAAAAGAAGCATGTTAATGGCTCATGACTGTCTTTTTATGAATCAGTGGTGCAAAGTAAGGAAAGGAGAGATAACATCTGTGGAGGCATAATATTTGTGGAGGTCTCTGATCTCTTGGAAGTGTGAAATAAAAACAAGCCAAATTAATAAAACGTGAGTTCTTAGTAAATGCATCATTAAGATGCTTTCCAGTTACAATAAAGTATAGAGAGAAACTTTGCTGAGTCATTGAGCTTTTAGTGAGGGTTAAGAGAGGAGTGACCATTTTTATTTTGAAATAAAGGCTTTCAGAAATAGCTGACAGTATGTCTTCATCAAACAAATGTTAGCTAAGAGTTTTGGAACTGTTTGTTTTAAAAAAAGATGCTGTTGAGTAAATAGTATTTATCCTTACATTTTGATTGCTTGAAAGGAAAATCATCTCAGTGTTTCAGAAATTCTGCACAAAGTAAGTGTATTTTACATGCATCTCATTGTTGAGATCAGTTTGCTAGAGTCATGGCTCTTTTAGAAGTAAATTACTATATTTTGTGTAGCTACGAAGAACCTAATGCCCATGTGACTTAATTCTTGGTGACTGCCACTGTGCTGGTTTTCAGAATAACTAGATTGTTCTCTACTCTTAGTGAATGAGGCTCCATTGTGGGGTACACTAAGAAATCCAGCAGATTGGCTACATCAGTGAATCAAATTAAATACTGTTAAGTAGGCAGATAAATTGCAGAGATAATGATGTAGAGGTTCTTTATTGTTTATGTGAAGGATTAGGCCATTACTGATGGGGGTTTGAATCCCACCAGTGCAGCCAGTGTGTGGGATCAAGGACTATGCACCTTGGATCTGCTACATTATCTCAACTTTGACTGATGATCTCTCTCTCTCTGATTCAGTAACTATTAAAAACATAAATGGAATATGCACTGCTGCCCCTGGGTATTGGCTCCCAACATCCATACCCAGATTATGACTGTACAGTAGTCACTTCCAGAGCTGAGTCTTTAGCATAGCATTCCAGGATGCTTTCTGACCTCTCTCTGTGTGAACCGTTGTGTCTGCCAGTGCCCCTTGTATATTGTAACTGCTTTTCAAACATGTTTTTGTTTTCACACACACATGCAGTTCCTAGGGAAGGCTGATAGAATTTTCCAGTTCTCACAGCATTTTTTCTGGAATATAGCACTGTCACCAGCCTAGATGTGGCTAGGAACAAAACTACCAGTTATTGTCCTACTCTTGATTAATTGCCACATATAAATTATATTAATAATGCTGTACTGCTAGTATAGCTCAAGTGATCTGGCTTTGTTGGAGGCAGATACCACTGCTTTACCGACTTTTACCCTCTCCTCAGATAACAGATAATAATACATAAATAATCCAGTCACAAGTTTTTGGAAATAAATTATTTAAAAAGAAAATGAAACAATATAGAAGCCATAGTCATTTAGCTTCTTCATTTCAACCCCTGTATGATTTAGTTGGATCTAAGCAATTAGGCCCTTTTTGAGAAGCAACAAAAAGTTATGCTTTACATTTCAAATGCACATTTATTATATTTTTACCTTTCATCTCTGTTTTTGTCATTCACAGAGGTAGGTCACAAGGTGTTGCACACATTTCAATGAAACAGGAAACACATATAGTACAGATATCACACATCTCAAATATTAGTTTTACAAACATTTTAACTATCTGAAATAAAAAGAGAAAAAAACACACATTTTAAATAACATTATCTGCCCTGGCATTACATTATATACTTGCTTACATGTTAAGTGAAATGGAAGAAAAAAACTTTCCAGTCATAACCTCAGCCAAAGACAGAGCGCACATATGACTTGGAGAAATGACATAAAAGCATCTCTTTACAAGAAACTCTAAAATGAGCACAAAAAGGCAATTACCAGGATACCATATGCACTAGCATGAGCAGCTAATACTAAACTAGTTAACTAAGAATAGAATATATAGAAGCCTGAATCTAAACAAGGAAAGGTAAAGGAGTATAAGAAGTGAGAAATGTTAGAGTTAATTATATTGGTTCATTTAATAAGCCTTCAGAAAATAAGTGATGTTTGAGTCAGACACTAAGCATGCTATGGAATAAAATGTAGATGCTCATTACCTGCAGAGTGAACATAACATGAATGTTATCACGATTGAAGGATAGTGAGAAACAGCAAGGAAATTGTTGAATTGAAGAAGCAAGTATTATTTATGAGCAAAAATGATTTAAGTAGAGAGGGATAGAAAGCTGAACAAAAGTGGGTACAAAACTCCTGCAACAGAAAAATCATGAGGAAACTTTGAGGTAGGAGAGAGAATCTGTTAAGGAAATATAAAAATACTGAAGAAGAACAAATGAGACCTTGAGCTTTCTTGTACTTCCTTATCTACTGACTTATTCATGCTGCTTTTAAATGATCAACAACCCACATCTCCCTACGTGAAGGAGTTTTTTCTTTTCAGGAAAGATTTTTGGACAAGAACCTGTGGATGGTGCTAGGTCAGTCACACTGCAAACAGTGACTGAGTTTTTTCCTTTCATGCCTCTTGTTATCTGTATGCATAGTGTTAATATGAAGTGTGCTCTCACTGGTATTCCTTCATTCAGGACAAATGGCAGTGTTGGTCAAGTTATCTTTTCTACAACACGAACTACAGCAAGCTACATCCTATCTGTCCCGAATGATGTCAAGTGCTCATGTTTCACTACCCTGGTTAGACCACCTAGCACTCACTCTTCTAGCACCACTTTGTATGTTGTGTCAGGAGGTTTATTTGTGCCAGCAGCAGAGCTAATACTGGCAGGGGTTAGGAAATCTCAGAACCGGCAGTTTTTCTAGGTTACTGAGTCCCTTTCCTTTATCCATGATGACCCATCTGGAACCTTTGTCTCTACATTTCTTTTGCCATGCTTCAGAATATGGCCTCTGTGAAATTGTGCCTGACTACTGGTATGAACTTGTGGAAAGATTACTAGAAATTCTGAGACTACAGTTTTCTCTTCTCTGCTGAAGATCATTAGGACGTCTGATGCATTTCTTAAGGTTCTGTTGTTTTCCTTTGTTTATTTCAACATTTGATAACTGGGTAAGTACACTGCTGCATGGACTCATTTTAGCATGTCCCACAGTGTTGGACAGAATCAGAAGTTCAAATAGTAACAAACAATACAGTTTGATAAAGTAAAACATGATTTTCTCATAACTGTCAGATAAGTACAGTGCAGCAGTATTTACAGCATGTATTAGTATTCACACAGTGTCACACAGTGTAGACTGCGGTGGTGGTGCTGCGGTACCGTTGTCGCCTCACAGTTAGACGTTGCCCGCTCGATTCTCAGTTAGAGCGTCATCTGTGTGGCGACATGCGTGAATGGGCGTTCCTTCGTTGAAGGTTGTGCGTTAGGCCCGGCCAGCCAGCACGTTAAAATCTGCTGCCAATCATTAGCGGACCGGAGTTCCGCTGTGGCGACCCCGAACTGGGAAAAGCCGAAAAGAACAAACAAATTAGTATTCACACAGTGTACATTTTTAGGGAGTAATAGTACACAGGGATATAAGAGTAAAGGTATTATCAGGCTCAGTACTGGCATATGGGGAGAAGGGAGTATGTTTAACAGGTTATCAAATGTAGTTTGTAGGCGAGATCATGTAAAAGAGTATTTACACTACAGACAAAAGTGTTAAAAGATATCATGTAGGAGAGTATTGATGCTGTGTATCTAAATTATATCCGCTGAGATTATATTAGACGTGGTCAGCTTTCTTAAATTTTCTTTCTCCTTTTTTATTGAACTATTTTTGTCAGTTCCATTGTTTTCTTTTCTATGCCTCTCACTGGCATTTCTTTTCCATTTTATTTTTCTTAAATACAATTGGTCCTGGTTCATTGCCTTTTCCTTTTCTTGAAATTAAAATAATTTTTTTTGTTGTTTTTATGTTTTATTCTGTGTTGTCATATTTGTTGTTTGGGGTGTCTCCCATTTGGTGCTATCATGGACCGAGCATTTAAAATGTGTAAGTACAAAAACAAGATCCAACTCCAGTATAAACACAAGCAGCACTTAATTTGCTTAGGAAAAACAGTATCGTGTACAATTGTGAAATTTGTCAAGGATTTACTCCTAATACCCTCCAGGACCACAAGGGGGAAACAAACTGTATATGTAATGGCAGTAATTTAGCTAAGTTAGAGCAAGAAGGGCAACTGCCGTAGGTACAGAGTGTTGGGCTTGGCATAACCAGCCAATTCCAATCTCACTTTAATGCAATACTGGATTTTAAGAGTCAGTATTACATTTTCGGTCAGACTTGAGTGCTGCAGCACTCCGTGTGCGGTCTTAACTATGGCAACTGATTGCTACATTATACACACACACCTGGGAAAGGCTGGCACAGGTTTGCTAGCCATGCCCCCTTTTTCCCAGACTATAAGCTAGTTATTACTGCCACCAGCCAACTCTTTATCAGCTACTTTAAGGCCCTTAACAAAGGGTGTCCAATCTTACTGTGTAATATTACTATAAATCCAAATAGTAGTTTGACCAAGAGCAAGGCTATTAGGAGTGGGTCACGCAGTGTCAACCAGTAAATATGCAAGTACTCTCAGAGCTTAAATATGACTGACAAATATCAGCCACAATGAAAGGTTTAAATATATTGAATAATAAATAATAAAAGAACAAGAAAATACTCAGTAAATACTTACAGTTACTTTTCAAAATCACAGGAAATACTTAAAACAACATTCCAGGACAGTCTCAAATAAATAAAGAAAACATCTAAGCAATACTTCACTCTATTTCTGTCTGTATGTAAGAGAAATTATGGTATCCTAGTTAACTAACTTACAGAGCAAGGCAAGATGGATGTGGTGAGTGGGTTTTACAGCTGATGCTGTCAGGTCAAAGACAAAATAAAAAATGCACAGTCACACTGAGAGTTCTTAAGTTAATATTTCAGCTATTACTGCTGGGGTAGCTGGCAGCATGACATCACTTCTTGTCATCTGACTATCAGTTCCCAGGCTCACAACCATTGATTTTAGCATCTACCTCCGAAAACACATAGACCTTAGATCTTTTGGCAAGTGGTGGAAGTTGTAAAATAATTTACATTCCTCCACATTTAAAGACAATGCAAAAAACTTCTAGTACTAGACATTGTCTCCTGTTGCACTGAAAGTAAAAGATAATGTCTCTTTTATTACATAGTTAGCACCTCCTAAGCACTATTTATGATCAGGTCTCAATCTAGGGAAGCACTTAAATCTAACTTTTCCCTCAAGTGTAATAGTGGTGCACAGCAGCTTAATTTTAAATTAAATTAAAACCTCTTTGGAAGTTAACTTCTTGTGTTTCAGTCCTCATTGTTAAAATACATAAACATCTAAGCAGTAAAAATAGTGTATATACATTTCTGCTCAGTATTTTAGAAAATATTGCTTCCGTACGTCTTTACAATATGACATACAGTTCTAATACAGTTGTAACACAAGCAATTGGATCACGCTGATATTCACAAATGACACACAACCACTTACTGTTAGCCCAGCTCTCTCCCATTTCAAAGATATTAGAAAAAATGTGTCCATACACAACTTCTCAATCATTTAATTCACAACCAACTTCTCACCCCAACCCAACATGGCTTTAGACCAGGCCATAGCACAAACACAGATCTCATTTCCTTTATGGATACAGTAAATCGAGCATGCAATTCTGGTCTTATCATGTCTGCACTTTTCCTTGACCTTTCAAAAGCTTTTGATACTCACACCCCCTTTTACTCTCTAAACTCAACAATCTAGGTGTCTCATCCCCAACCCTAAATTGGTTCTCAAGCTACCTCTCTGACAGATATCAGTCAACTAAATGGCAGAAAGCCTGTTCTCCCTTCCTCAGCATCTCCACAGGTGTCCCCCAAGGCTCTATATTGGGCTCCCTTCTTTTCAATATATTCCTCAATAATTTCCACAACTCCCTTACACCATTGTGATCCAATATGCAGATGATTTGACAGTCATCTGCACTGCTATAACCCCTTCTGAGCTACAACTACTAACCCAAAATGCCTTCACATCCACTGAAAAATGGATGTCAAGCAATCACCTTGCTCTCATCCCAGACAAGACTAAACTGATCATGTTCACTCCCCAAAAAAAACAGCCTCCCCAAATAGGACTGAATTCTTTATCCACTCCCAAAATGATGCCACCATTGAAGTATTCTCTAGTACTAAACTGTTGGGAGTCATTGATGAAACCCTAACATGTGATATCCACATACTTAATAACATAAAAAGAAACACATCAGAAACTGGACACCCTTTATAGGCACAGCTATTACCTCAACAATAGTGCTAAAAACACTCTAGCCTCAGTCTTTCTACTTCCATCCCTGCTATATGGTGCCCCTATCCTCACAAGTATCCACTCATCTCTTAAAACAAAGCTTGACTCATGTTGCAATAAGGTTGCCAGATATGCAACAAATGATAGATCCTTTACACACCACTGTTCCTCACTGCAACAACTAAACTGGCTAGAGCTACCACTCTGTCTCAACTACCTACACTTACCTACTGCACATAAAATGATATATAAACCCACAGCATGTCCCTCTCTGTCCTCCTTACTATCATTGTACCAACCAAATAGACCTCTTAGATCAGAAAATAAAACACTGCTTAAGGTAGACAAACCCCACCTCCCAGCCGGTCAGATGCTGTATTCCTTCACTGTTTCCAAACTTTGGAATACCCTCCCATGCAAAATAACCTTCATCACGTACCCTGCACTCTTTAAAAAATCTGTTAGACAGCACCTCTCCTCCTGTTGGTTATGCCCTTGCTAAAAATAACCCTCTCTAATCACACCTACCACTTTCTTCCCCTATTGTACCAGTCACACTCTGTCCCTCCTCTTTCCACTGAACTGGTCAATATGAATCTTCTCTAATATGTTCTAAACGTCAAAGTTAAACTGCATTGCCTTCTAGCTGTCTGTGTAATTGTAACTATATGTCTGTATTTGTATGTATTGCCTTCTAGCTATTTATGGAACTGTAACTATATCTCTATATTTTATTGTAATCTGCAGCATGTTTAATTTAATGTGAAGCTTTTCTCCCTGGGCCTCCACTGAAAATGGGCTCACCTAGGCCCAGTGGACCTTCCCAGTAAACAAATGCAATAAATAAATAGATCTTCTTTTGTTACAAGATAATACAAAAAATGTGATGTACAATCAATCTATAGGAAAGTCTCCCAAGAATAAATCGGATTCCTGTGGATGTTTGGAAGCTGGGAAGGAAGCAAGTGATAAAGATCTGGAAGGTTTTGTTCAACTCACTCAAGCCTAAAATGCCTTTTTTGTATACTTCCAGTTCACATCCATACTGTCTCCAGAACTTTTTTGGGTCGGTTTTCTTTAAGTGACTTACCAACTGCTAATAGGCAGCATTAGAAAGGGCAAAGAGTTATTAAAAAATGACAATATGCTTGTTAGTCTAGGATGTCCAACAGTGTACAAATTGATCTTTTTCAGTTATTCATATTTTCATAACTGAGAGACCTGCATTTTATTGAGGTGCATGGTGTGAAACACCAGTGTGGGAGACAGACCTCAACTGTCCTAAATAACTCTGTTTTTA
>NC_056731.1:31361887-31399387 GCF_019279795.1 Protopterus annectens
AGACATTTGGACTGCAGGCTAGAGATTGCCTCCCTATCAGGGATTGATTTCAGAGTACAGGCAAAGAGAAATTGATAGGGGAAACCTAAATGAAAGACTTGCCTGGTAGAGTTCTTAGTTCAGTCTAGAACAGAAGGTACTGTTAAAAAATGATAATTAGGAGGGCATATAAAATATTTTACAGTAACTATAGAAATCAGTCAGAGGAGGTTAGAAACTATTGGGAAGAGAGACTGGATAAGCAATTCACAAGGAAGCAATGAAATGACGTATGTATTCCTCCCAAGTATGCAACAAAGTCTAGAAGATTTAGGATTTTTGTTTGGAAGTGTTTGCATAGATATTTTCATACTCCAAGCAAACTCCAAAGAATTTTCCCTCCAATAGATGGCAAATGTTGGAGGTGGAATGGGAAAGAAAGAGATAACTGGAAACATATGTTTAGGGAGCCTAATGAGTTGGCAGATTTCAAAAATTCCCTACAGAGTACACTGTCAGAAATATTGGGTGAACAAATGGGTGTAACTAAGGAAATGTTTTTTTTTTTTTTTTTTTTTTGCTAGAATATAAGATCGGAATTACTTAGACACATAATAAGGCCTTGCTAAGTTTAATTCTGGTGGCTGCCAAAAAAGCAATTACTAGAAAATGGAAGTCAAAGCCTAAACCAGCTGTATTTGAAGTATTCAATATTGTCACAGAAATAAAAGAACTGGGAGTGGGATCTTTATAAAAGTGTACAAGAAAATTACGGAAAAATAGAAATTGTGGGAATAGTACGTGCAGAATAATATTTCTGGAGGAAGGGTGAGAGTTAAGGGAAGGAACAGTTTATGTTTCTCAATTTGTTACTTTTAAAATCTGTAACTGTTGCAAATTGTTTGTGTAGGCTGTGATAGCCGATTTATAGCATTTATAAGTGTTTACTGTATCTGTTTCTGCTTGTTTTCTGAAAAAAAAACAAAATATCTCTTGTTTTCCGCCTTACTAAGCTAGAATAGTCCAGTTTCAGAGCTTGCTGATCCCTGGGCTTTGTTTGCAGTTCCTGTTACTGAATCTTTACCTAATTTGGAACAGAGGAGGTTCCCTTGCTTACCAGTGGGAGTGGGAAGCATTGAGCTGCCTGTTGGTCCAGTTTTGTGAGGTTTCAGCCAGTAACTTGTAGTTTATTGGTCGTTTTGGGCCAGTTCCTAGCTTCTTTCAGCCCGCTGATATAAAACTTTTTTGCTTGTGTACTAGCGCGTTTTTTTGTCTACCTACTCAGCACAGATCCTCGTGGTGGCCAGCAGAGTAATCCAAGCTTCAGAGAGCTAAAAAAGCGACTTTACCTGATTTAAGTATAATTTTGTGGCTTTCCACTTCTATTTATCTAGCAACTGTATTTCGCCTGCTTGCTGATACATTGTTACTGTTTTTCTGCATTTTTTCTGTTTTTGCACTTGTTTCTCAATTTGTTACTTTTAAAATCTGTAACTGTTGCAAATTGTTTGTGTAGGCTGTGATAACGATTTATAGCATTTATAAGTGTTTACTGTATCTGTTTCTGCTTGTTTTCTGAAAAAAAAATAAAAATATCTCTTGTTTTCCCGCCTTACTAAGCTAGAATAGTCCAGTTTCAGAGCTTGCTGATCCCTGGGCTTTGTTTGCAGTTCCTGTTACTGAATCTTTACCTAATTTGGAACAGAGGAGGTTCCCTTGCTTACCAGTGGAGTGGGAAGCATTGAGCTGCCTGTTGGTCCAGTTTTGTGAGGTTTCAGCCAGTAACTTGTAGTTTATTGGTCGTTTGGGCCAGTTCCTAGCTTCTTTCAGCCCCTGATATAAAAAAAAGCAAGCTTCTTGCGCGATGCATGAGTTTCTGCCGGAGCTGCTACTGTTGCACACTAGGGCAGCAGTTAAACTATTAGGGCTACCTAAATTACACTCTTCAAATTTTCCCTTAAAACTACCTTCCTCGAACTATACTACTGATCTAATCAGTATCCTATAACTAAAAGATCATCTCTACTTGACTCCAAGTAGACTATTCTCTATCTGTTAAACCTAGCACTTGCTCTCTTGTCATAGATAGTACCCCAAAAGGCAACCCCCATTTCGTCTATCCTTCTAGCATGTCGAGGGATCAGTTGCTAGTGTCCTCTCCTGCTCAGCTGGTGAACCTGGGAATATTGAGGCAATGTTACAATTGCCTCATGTACACAGACAACCCTCTCCTCCTCCCACAAAACACAAATACATGCGAGAGATGCAACTATACGGCCAAACTGGAGGCTGAGCTCTCTCAACATAGGACTGGCAAGACCAGTCAGGAGGAGAAGGTTACCACACACACTATAGACCCAGTCTCACATAGTACCATTACAACCTCAAATCATACACATAAACACACAAAGACATACTCGGAGGCTCTGATCAAAAATCTACCAAAACAGCAGAGGCCACCAAAGCAGACACCCAAACAACCACCACCTCAGAACACAACACCTGCAACACATAGACCTCACAGTCAGAGTGTCAAACAGTCACAGCCCTTAAGGCCAAACACAATGCCAGACACACTAGTCATTGGTGACTCCATAGTCAGACACACTGCACCAGACTGAGTAAGGAGAAGGTCACAGTAAGCTGTCTGTCGGGCGCTAGAATCCGCCACATAACGCAAGCACTCAGGTCTCTCAACAGCAGGTACAAATATGACTCAGTCATTGTCCACGCTGGTGTAAACGACCTGAGTGGACTACATGAAAAGAGACATTGAGGAGCTCTCTGATTATGTAGCCCAGGCAGGTATGACCCTGACCTTGAGCAGTATCCTACCTTCACCAAGAATGATGCCACAATACAGAGATAAGATGATCAGCTTTAACAATTGGCTTAATCACTGGTGTCATTCAAAGGGGATCCAGTATCTGTCTGCCTGGGATGACATGCTGGACAAGCCACGCTGAAGGGATGGCTTGCACCTGTCACCCTGGGATTCGGATATTGGCAAAGGCTCTTGCCACCCCATAGTGCCTTTTTAGGCAAGGCTCAAATTCTAAACCTACCACCCTAGAACACAAAAGGAAAAAACTAAGGGTAATGCTGCTCAATGCCAGAAGTCTAAATCTCAAAATGCACGAGGCCCTTCTCTGTATGGAGAACATCCTTGTCTGTGCTGTGACAGACACCTGGTTCAACGCTCCTGTGAGCACCCCACCCCTTTCAGGTTTTACCTCATATCATGCTCCGCCCCAAAATCCGGACAATACCAAGAAAGGAGGAGGGGTATCCATATTCATCAAGGACACCCACACCTCAAGACTGGTGGCAACGCATGATGCATCGGAGACCATCCAGGTGCAATTAACCGTAGGCAAGACTGCTCTGCAAATTGTAGCATGTTACAGGCCACCCTCACAAACTCAGGAACCTCACATGGCCTTCCTGAAAACACTAGAGGGATAAATGTATCACCAAACACCATCATACTAGGTGACTTCAATTACCCTAATATAGACTGGGAACACTACTCAAGCCCAAACACCCTAGCCCAAAAGTTCCTGGAATTCATAAACTCAAATGCCATGGAACAACTAGTCACCATCCCCACAAGAGGAGATAACATACTTGATCTCATCATCACGAACATGGGAGCACAATGTTCAACACCGGAAGTATACCCCTCACTGGTGAGATCAGATCACAAACTAATCTCGCTGGAGGTCCTCATCCCACCCCACCTGAAATAAAAAGACCACAGTAAAGAACTTCTCAATTCACACTTCTAAAGACTAGTGTGGTCTCCTTTAAGGCCCCACAGGCGGAAAACAGTACTCAAGCCGCTGAATCACTTACAAATGCCTTCTACCAGCACCTGCAGGACTGCATGGATAAGGCAATCCCAAGCAAAACAAAGACTCTTTGTACCAAAGGCAAGCATCCAGTCTGGTGGACCCCAGCCATAAACAAACTCTACAACAAAAGGAGGAAGCTACTACAAGATAGAGCAAAATCCTTAAAAGGTAAGACACCCTTGATCACTATAAGTAAAAACTAAGAGCTCTCATAAAATCATCCAAAGCAAATTTGAGAGAAAAATAGCTAAAGACTCAAAAGACAATCATAAGGCCTTCTTTAGCTATGTTAGAAACCTAGGAGGAAACTCCCAGATATGCTCAGAACTAGTTCAAAATGATGTGAAGATTACTGATCCTACAGACATTGCCAACATACTGGCTGACAGGTTCAGTGCAAACGTCTCCCCTCCCCAAAGGAGAGATATCTATACCAAACGATTGCAGCCCCCAAACATCTCCAGCCCAAGTGAGAACTGCTCTCTCCAAAGCAAAAACACAGCATCCATGGGACCTGATGGTGTCCCCGGCTGTGTGCTCCACGAACTCAATGAGGAATTAAGCCCACAGCTAGGACAGCTGTTTAATCAAAGTCTTACCTCTGGATACGCACCCAGGAGTGGCGCACTGCAACTGTGGTCCCACTTCACAAAGGCGGTGCCTCCACCGACCCTGGAAATTACCGCCCATTAGCTTGACAAGCCTTATCTGCAAAGCCATGGAGAGGATCATAATGGACCTCATAAATAAAGACATAGGGAATTTGCAGACTTTGGATCCAACCCAGTTTGGCTTTGTGAAAGGCAGATCATGCCTTTTAAACTTGGTTGACTTTTTCAAACAGTCACCAAAGCCATTGATGAGGAAAGGCAGTCCATACAGCCTACCTCGATCTGGCTAAGGCCTTGATACAATACCCCACTCGGGTATCATTGAAAAACTCATCAGCTTAAATGTTAACCCATACATCACAAGATGGGTTGCAAACTGGCTGAGTGACAGAACCCACAGGGTCAGAGTTGCTGGCGCCATGTCAGACTCAAAGCCTGTCACAAGTGGTGTCCCACAGGGCTCAGTCCTGGGCCCACTCTTATTTGGCATCTACTTTTCCAAGTACAAGCAAACACAGGAGGGTTATGGCTGACAAAGTTTGCAGATGACTGCAAACTGGGCCATAGTAGAAAACACATCTGACACAGATATCCTTCAGAAGGGTCTCACAGAAACGGATAACTGGTGCCAGAGCCACGGCCTAAAGTTAAATGCCAAAAATGCATAGTCATGAAAAACAAGGTTACCCCTAGCTACCAAATAGGTGGCAATCCACTGAGCACAGAAGAAGTTATCAGGGACCTGGGGACCCAGGTTGATAGTAGTCTGTCATTCGACACCCATGTAGCTAAAGTAGTCAGGAAGACCTTCTACATTGCCCACCTTATCATGAAGGGATTCTCATCTAGATCAAGGGAGGTCATAGTCTCCCTTTACTCATCACTCATCAGACCAATGATTGAGTACAATGCCCCATTCGGAATGTATCTGACCCGACACTTGCAGCAGCTGGAGAGGCCACAAAGTTCCTCACCAAAAGGATAAAGGGTCTCAAACATCTGTCCTATGCTGCCCGACTGAAAGAACTCCAGCTCTATTCAGTCGCTTGCTCAGAGGTGACCTTTGCCTAACATACAAGGCCATGTCAAACCCAGATTTGATGAATATGCTTCACCTCAAAAATCTAGATCCATCAGAGCCACAAGGGCGGGAGACTTAAACCTCGACACGGCTATTAATAGGACGTGCTGGAGGGATAGATTCATCACCCAAAGACTCCCTATGCTGTGGAACAAAATCCCGGTACATGTGAGGCAGAGCACCTCGCTGGCCTTGTTCAAGAGAAATCTTGACCAATGGATGGGAGATCGCAGATATACCCCAGGGATTACCTCAGTGTCACTGCTCGACAGAGGCACAGCAAAATAATGGGTATAGTTCCCCATACTAAAGGGAACAATGGGCTAGGCTTGTAAATGCCCTCGGGCAGATAGCCTAGTATGAACCTATGAACCTATGAACCTATGTAATGTTGGACTGAAAAGAGTTATACAAAAAATGTTGGATTGATAATAGTTGTACAAAAACATGTGATATATAATGTTTGTAACTAGGAACATGTTAATATAGGTTCATAGGTGTGTATTAGGCTAACAACCACTGGGGCCTTTTTAAGCCTAGCCATGCAGAAGCCATCTCTCAAGTTATTTGTATAACTATGCATTATGCAAGCTGTTGAACTGTACATGCTTGTTAATTTTACCTTCACTGTGAATCTATCCTTTGGATGCATTAGTCATATTATTTTATGAATGATGGAAGTTTGCTAGGAGTTTTCCCTTCTTCTAGTTGTAACATTTACCCCAAGTTCCTTAAAGACAGTGATGTTCCTTGATTTTTGACGGTGATCAGTGCAGCAGGCACAATTGTGATTCAGTAACCTGAACTTGATAACTTAAGAGACGGCCACATTTAATGTACTGCCGTTACACTGTGCTGTCTTTGGGAAGGCAAAGATTTGTTTATACTTACAGTGGTGTCTTAACAGCATGAAAAAATCTTAAAGTTGCCAATAAAGTTATTTTGGAGTATAGCAAGATGGCAATCTCTTGTCAATTAATTCTTTGGTAAGGTGGGGCGGCTAATGCCCCATTAATCCTCTTCCATCCTTAAAACTAGCTAGGTGGGAGCTAAGGGGGTGCTGGTTCCCCTTATAACATGAATTAATGGAAAATACAGTTTCTTGGCACACAGAAGTAACTTGAGTCCATGCAGACACATTACTTGTGCCCAATTACACCAGTGCCAGAAACAGCAGCTGCATGCCACAGGGCACTGACAATTACAGAACTGATTGGCACAATAGAATGTTGTTATTTAATATAAAAGTTTGTTGTTGGCAAATCCAGAAGTTATGTAGCTGAAACACTGCTGGGTAATTTGCATATATCCCATGAGCCTCCATTACAGGAGGTTTACGGTATTACACAGTGAAAACTCTAGCTTGGCTGGGTTTTTCCTGCAGTTTTCCTGCAGCACTGAAATGTTTGTCAGTGTGACTATTATGTCCTTTTGGTTTAGATATTAGTTGGGATATTTTGCAGACTTCTTAATGTTTATGGACATTAGGCTGTGTGCTTTTGAAACAGACAACAACCCACTTATGCTATACTGATGAAACCAGTAAAAAGGCCAAAACGTACATGTCCACAGCTAGTGGGGATTGACTCATTGGCCCGAATGTACTTATAAATACCTAAAAGTAAAAGTTCATGGGCATTCAGAAGACGTATAGCTTTAAACAGTATATGCCCTTAAGTAGTCATTTGTATGTATCCTATGGGTCTCCATTCCAGGAGGTTTAAGGTATTTCAGAATAAAAACACAAGCTTGGCTGGGATTTTCTTGCTGTGTGCACATAATGCAAAACATTTAACATATTGCAAGATTTGTGTTGTATCACAATACATTTGGATTGTGGTTAATGTACATGATTTATGCATAAGTCTATGGCATATTGACTTGTTAGAAGTAGCAGAATTTTTTAACAGAACATAATGCTGCTTTTGGACTTGTAACAAAGGTGGTCCAGTTTTGTCTGACTCATATTTTGTCACTGAATTACTAATGTATGCTATTTGATTTGCAGATTATTACTGTGTAGTCAGCTTTTCTTTACCTCTGATTTTGTTTGTAGGTCTCTATGAAAATGTAAAACGTGGTGGAGTCATTTCTCTTTGTGAGCTAGGTAATCCCACAATTGCAGATCCACTAAATGGGGAGCAAGTGTCACATTTGTGTGCCTACTGTGTCTGTATTGTATTTAGAATTAGCAACCTACTAGAGGGGTCTCTTCAGGGGTATCTCACATCACCTTAAAATTGTCCTGTCATTTCATCTTTTTAGATCAAATATCGTGAGCCCGGCAAATGCATATTGGGTGGTTTTGAGCTTTTCTTAATGCCATCTTTTTAAAGTTTAACCAGTGGGCTATTATTTAATGTTATATCTTTATAAAATAACTTCTCTGATGGGAAAATATTGGCTTGTTCAGGAGGCATATTGTTACAGACTACCATGACTTCCACAACAGCTGGGGGACAGAAGAAATGGTTCAGTGGCAATAACCAAATATGAACATTTACTCTTGTTTATTCTTTAGCATTAGTTTATCTTGGCAATCATTCCCTAAGTAATTACTTAGGCGCATACATAATGAACTGATAAAGTTTATTTGGTACCCCCAACTCTATCTAAACAAGTGGGTGACCTGAAATTCTGTGATGGTGCGGTCCTATTTTTAGGGCTGCCAGATTATCCCTGGTTTTAGACTACTCCAATAAGTCTACACCTTGGGCAGCATTATGGTTTGAAAATCTGGTATAATAATCTGTTATCTTTACTTTTTAACCATTCAGCTCTCCTCTTTTGGATCCCAAATTTCTTAATTACCACCTTCCTGAATACTTCAAAACCTCTATTAACAGCTTCATAACCTAAAAGAACTTGATGTTACAGATATTGTGCATTTGGTGCAACATAACCCTAATATTATGATTGGTGGGTAAAAAGATCAATGATGAATCATTCCACTGTTTAATAACTGCAGTAGTTGATGATTTCTTCTTTAGTGTTCTGCAGGTAAACTGGTGTGAGTGTTTTTTGCTCATCTGTTGGAACTGCTTTATGGCTTCATTGCCTTTACTAGATCAGTCCATTTGTCCTTTTGGGAGTGAGAGCCAGGCATCCCTAGGCTAAGTAAGACTCCTATGACTTATTTGCCCCTACCTTGGGCACCTAATTAGTCCATTTATTCTCTGTATGGCACCTGAAACACCTAATCAGTCCATTCATTCCCTGTATGGCACCTGAAACACCTAATCAGTCCATTGTTTCTCTGTATGGCAAGAGTCAGGTAGTAAGAAGCAGGCCAGCTTTTAGGTCTAATAGGGTGGCCTGTCTCCCCCCCCCCCACCTTGGAGCACTTCAGCACTGCTTCAGCTGTCATGAGCTCCAGTCAGTGCTTCCTGCTGTGGGAAGTATGCAGCCCCTCACTAGTTTCCTCGGCCAGTGAGCTTGCACAGAGGCAGCATGTGCTCAGCAAGTCCATGTACCATGGATGTAGAACCCCCAGAAACAGCATGTGCTCAGCAGGCTCATGTTCCGTGGGTGTAGAGCCCACAGAGGCAGCATGTGCTTAGCAAGTCCATGTTCCTTGGAGGTAGAACCCCCAGAAACAGCATGTGATCAGCAGGCCCACGTTCCATGGGTGTAGAGCCCACAGAGGCAGCATGTGCTCAGCAGGCCCGTGTTCCATGGATGCAGAGCCCACAGAGGCAGCATGTGCTCAGCAGGCCCGTGTTCCATGGGTGCAGAGCCCACAGAGGCAGCATGTGCTCAGCAGGCCCGTGTTCCATGGAGGTAGATCTCAGAGAGGCAACGTGATCAGCAGGCCCACGTTCCATGGGTGTAGAGCCCACAGAGGCAGCATGTGCTCAGCAGGCCCATGTACCATGGATGTAGAGCCCACAGAGGCAGCATGTGTTCAGCAGGCCCATGTTCCGTGAGTGTAGAGCCCACAGAGGCAGCATGTGTTCAGCAGGCCCATGTTCCGTGAGTGTAGAGCCCACAGAGGCAGCATGTGCTCAGCAGGCCCATGTTCCATGGGTGTAGACCGCACAGAAGCAGAATGTGCTCAGCAGGCCCATGTTTTTTTTGTTTAGAGCGCAGAGGCTGTATGTGCTCAGCAGGCCCATGTTTTTTGTGTTTAGAGCGCAGAGGCTGTATGTGCTCAGCAGGCCCATGTTCCATGGGTATAGAGCACACATTGCTCCTGCCAGGTGTCATCCTGCTAGTGATCCATAGCCACATCTTTTTCCCCAAGATAAACAAGCCAGTAGTCATTGTTCTCCGTTATTCTTCCAGTCCCAACTCTTGTCAGTCTTCTACCTCTAGTTGCTCTCAAGTCACCAGGGGTCGAAGTTGGTACTAAAATATTCAGTACTGAAATATTCCCCTTTTAAAAACTTAAGTGCTGGTTTCTGCCTTAATACATTTTATGTCATTAATCTGTTTGCTTTTTTATTTATTTGTTGCTTTGCCAGACCTGCCTGATGGCTCCACTGCTTTTACCTGGGCCATTCATTTTTTTGCTGGACAAGAACCAGGCATTCTTAGACAAAATGAGAGTGAGCCCGACAGCACATTTGTTCCTGAGGGGGGTGCCTAATTATAGCTTCCATTTCTCTATGGCAAGAATTGGGTGGTAGGGAGTGGATCAGCTTCCATGTCTGATGGAGCAGCCTACTCTCCCCTTTTGGTGTTATTCCCTCTGTGTTGTGGCTGCCTTGAGCTTCCCTCATTGCTACCTGCAGACCTCTGCATCCAGTGAGTTTTCACAAGGGTGGTGTGTATTTAGCAGCCCAGTGCTATATGAATGTATCACCGGCTGCTTCTGCTAGGCATCCCTTCCCTTCCTTCAGGATTGACACACATTCTCATCCTGCCTGCCCTGGCTGTTCTAGCACACAAGCCATTAGTCAATCTCTGGTCATTTGGGTCATAGTTAGGGCATTCTTATATGCTACAGAGTTGGGAATCATGTCTGAGATTTCAAACTTTCCTAGGGTTTATGATAGGACTGTCAACATCACTTGGACTGTATTGCAAGCTAAATTCACTTTCCAGTCTTTTCAAAATACAAAATATTCATTATTTATTAAAGTCTGGCTGTCATGTCTCTGAAATGCATTTCTTCTACTCACTCCTGTGTTTTGAAAGTTAAATTTGATAACGAGCCTTTCTGTTCCCCCTACTGAATGTTGATTTCTTTATTAGTTAGAAGGGAATTTTGCACCCCTCACTAGGAAACATTCCCTCACTTCAATACTTATATGTGTGTGTGTGTGTGTGTGTGTATATATATATATATATATATATATATATATATATATATATATATATATATATATATATATATATATATATATATATATATATATATATATATATATATATGTGTGTGTGTGTATATGTATATTGTCAATTTATGATTCGTCCACTGTGCTTGCATGGCCCCATCTAGAATCTAGAAAGGTTTTCCTGCCTCCTGCACCTTTTATAGTTATACAGATGGAGATATTTTGCACTTTTCCTTTTTTGTTTTTTTCCTCATGCTTAGAAACTCTGGAAATTTCTTAAAAAAGCGCTGGGAAATGTAACATAACTAATTCTAACATTTCATGGCAGCAGGGCATTTCAGGCCTGTAGGACTGATGGGTCTGTATCAGAATCTCGAACGGTCACAATGTCGAATCTGACACTGCCGACATGTAAACAGCGAAACCACAGAACATCGAAGAGGTAAATGGAAATCTCTGTAAGGGGAGATTTCTGTTTACTTATATGTAGTACGGTCTTGGAGTTGGAATATTTAAGTAGCGGGGGGTGTGGGGGTGCAGGGTGGCTTGCCCCCCTGCTTAGAGCAAGTAGTTCTGTTTTTTAACTTTATTTACTGTTTTTATTAGATATTCAATGTTACTGGACTTCGAAGATGTGGTATATCGATCATATCGTATTCGAAGTTCAGTAGCTTAGAGTATCTAATATAGACCCGAACTTCCAAGTGAATAAAGAATTTTTTTTTATCTGCCATCACTGTCCTATTAAATACTGTATATGTACTAAGTGTAATTTATTGCAAGCCATTTCCATTCCTAAATTTATTTACCCCTGAAGGCAATTCAACAATTACTTTTCCATTTCCTGTGCTCTATCAGGAAGTGAAGCATCCTCACAGATGATTGCATTTGTGCAATTGGCACAGCTTGGAAAACTGTTGTTTGTGTCTTTTGGCTTTTCCCGGTTAGGGGTCGCCACAGCGGAACTCCGGTCCGCTAATGATTGGTAGTTGATTTTTATGTGCCGAGTTACCAGCCCTGATGCACAACCTTCAACGAAGGTACGCCCATTCACGTATGTCTCCACGCAGAAGACGCTCTAGCTGAGAATCGAACTGGGCAGCGTCTTACTGTGAGGCGACAACTTTAATGACTGGGATGATAAAATAAATAGATAATAGGCAAAGTGCATTTAGGAAGGGGTGTGTCCTCTACCGGCAAAGATCACTCAACCCCTGTGAATCACTATCCTACTGATGACAAGTTTGGAATTCAGGATACAAGTATTCAGCAATATGAGGATTCAGAGCATGTAAAAGAAAAAAAGTAAAGAAAGGGAGAAATTTACAACAAATAACTGGGAAGAAAAAGAAATTGATCAGTGTATATAATTCAGAGAGAATATATACTGAAAAGGACACTGCTTTGTGTAACAGTGATTCCAGGGAATCATGACATTGTTCAATCACAAAGCATTCAGTCAGCAGAAAACAGCATCATTTTTCCAACAGTGAAGGTAAAAAAGAGCGGCAAGGGACAGGCTAAAAAGAAGAAATCAGCATTGAACTTGGAAAAATTAAAGAACACCATTGTAAAAAAAAGAAGAGGAGAAGGACTTATGTTGACGGCATGACTCAAGATGTGCAAGTACAAAGACAACTGGATGAGAATCGTATGCTTGCAAATAAAATAAGCATCGAAAACAGTGAAAATAATAAGACTATTGATAATGAAGATCATTCTTCCATAACAATTGATAGAACAGACATTACTGAATTAGCAGCAGGAGATTCTTCAGATCAGGTCAGAAATGATATACTAACAATTGGAATTCCATTAGAGGGACTGATGCATGTATCTGCAAAGAAGATAAAGAACATTGAATATTGTTATGCTTGCCAGGAGCAAAAATACAGCATGTGAGTCGGGCCTTAGAATGCCTTGATATACAGAAGTATGGAGCTTTTTTTATTCTTGTTTGTACAAATTATATCATCATCAAGGAGTAACTTACAGCCCTCTTAGCATATCTTGTACAGATGATAGGATGTATTTTTCACAAGTCATGTATAGAGAGGAGAGCCAGGCTAGAGTAAATGAAACAATTGTTTTGGGTAAATACTTGTATAAAAATGGCCTATTTTAAAAAGTGCAATTGTGCAGAATATCCGAGCCTAATTTGGGACACACATGTATTTAGACAAGATGGGGTCCTGTTGTCAAAATAAGGGAGGAGAATTTATGAGCAGATATATTGCAGTATCTAATACATTTTTTACCTGGCAAAAATCTGACCTTGTAAAAGTTCACAGATAGTAAAATTGGTTGCATCAGTGCTAGCTGTAAATGCTATGAGCATTAGTAATATTTTTTTATTGGAAAGTTTGTTACATTCTCACAAAACTGATATTGTTTGGTTTCCAGTCATTGCTCTTTAACCATGTTTCACATGTTTGTCAGGGTATAAATGTTTTTACTATAACACGAGTTCTAACAAAGTCTGGTGGAGGATAGGGATTAAAGATTATGACACCTATGATTGTTTTGTGTTCAGTGTTAGCACCAATACTGTAACTATGACAATAATGACAATCCTGGAACAGACAATTGTTGAAGTGTATAGACCACCCTGGTCACAGAATTGGTAATAATGATTGAGGACACTTCAGCACAATTGTGTGTTGTATCTGTTATTCACTAGGTTCTTTTAAGTACGGGGAGATTGGTCAAGATGGGAGCAATGCACTTGTTAAAGCTATCATTAAGGGACAAGGGAATATGACAAATCCAAGGGCATACAGACCCATAAGTTTACTTATTTGTTAAAAAAAATGGAAAAGGTTATTTTGGATAAATTGTCAGAAATGGAAATACTTGGAGTTGAACCCATAAATCAACATGTATATGCTGAAAAATAGATCTGTAACCACCTGTACCATGTAATAGCAACTATAAATGAAAAACTGTGCTTTGACGCAATTTACATAAATTTAACTTCAGTTTTGATAGGGTCATAAATAAAACACTAATCGATAAATTAGAACAACTAGTTATTGTAATCTTGTTAAGATGGATAGCTGCATGGTTTACAGATACTGCATGGCAAGTGTCATTTAGCATTGGACAGGGAAATTCCAGCTTACAGTCAGGGTGTACCACCGGGCTCCATCCTTGGCTCGTACTTGTTTAAGATGTATCTTTCAGATCTATATTTTCATCTGAGTTGTTCTACAGCCTGCATGCAGATGACTTGAAATCGTATAAACTGATGTCTGCAAAAAGCACTTGACTAAATTGACCATTTAGGCACAAGAGAATGATATGCTGATAAATGTATTAGCACCTGAGCATATGAGATTTGTGAGACATAGACTCAAGGAAGAATATTTAATACAGCACACTGTGATTCAAACTGTAGATTCATTTAAGGATCTGGGCATATGGGTAGATCCAGCTATGTGTTTTTATGATCATATCAACCAGTTGATTAATAATAGTTATAAAACTATAAGCCGTATGAAAAGATTTATAGAGTTTAGGAAATTAGAAATGGTTAAATCACAGTTTTAAGCTGCATTATACCCAAACTTGAATATGGAATAATATGGAAACCTTATATGAAAATAAGGATTAGTAAATTGGAAAGAGTACAGCAGAAATCTGCTAAGGGCATCTGTGGATTTGAAAATTGAAGTTATGACAGATTAAAATATCTGAACTTGTATAATATTTCTTTTAGATATGTAAGAGGAGATCTTATTCAGTTATAGTGGGCATTTTGAGAGTTACCACCTCTGGGAATGTTTGTGGTTATAACCAAAAATGCGGGAGATGTTGTGTTTAGATCATTGCAATTATTCTTTGGCTTGAATCTTTGGTCAGTGTCCACACAGTCCACCAAGGAACTGCACTAACGGTCTACAGGCAACAAAAGTTGTAGTTAAACCACTAAGTTTATTAAGATCACTTTGTAGCTAAAACGCTAGTTTTATAAAAAAAATCAGTCAGTTCACAAATATAGTTTCAGCTGAGGAAACGGAATTTAATGCATACGTTTTAGAATGTTCCATGCAGGTAAACTCTACTGAAAAATGATCACCAATACCAAGGTTTACCAGTGGAAGAAGAATTAGCATGCTGTGTGGTAGCTCACATCTAACTCAGCAAATAACTTGAAATCAGTTTTACCTACATATACTTATGGGATACACCAATGAAAATGACTGTTTTTCATCTGTATTTTTATCGTGATATACCATTCTATAGAAGGCCATTAGTAAACTGTTTCCATTTGTGAGATTTCTGACGTGCATAGCCATGTGTTACTTGTTGGAGCATATGTGGCATTATTAAAATGAAACAACATTTTAGCAAAGAATGCAAGAATATCTTAAGCAATTACAGAAAAAGTGTAGAAATTCATTTACTGTGCAGTTTCCAACTTGACAATTTTAGTCCTGCTGGTTTTCATTTTTTTCCATGTAGTTGAGTATTTTTGAAGAATGAAGCAGTGAAAACATAGCCAACGTATATGTGCCTGGAAGCTTTTTTTTTGTTTTTGAAATATCATTATATTTTTATCCATAAATATGTTCTGATATCAGTCTGCTTTAAATAATAGCACTGTGATTGTAACAGTATATTTGTGACTCAGCTCACCCCGACTCTGCAATCCTATGTGACTTGGATTTGACTAGGGATCCTAGCAACTGAGGGTCAGTGGAGGAGGGGGGTTGGGTAGCAAATTGCAGAGAAGTGAGTTGTCTTGAGCCTAGGGTGAATGCATTAGTGATGATACTGGCGATCTGCATTTTAAGGTTAAAAATACTGGGGTATATACTGCCAGTTGTTCTTGGCCTTAATAGTCAACCCTGGCTGAGGTCATATGTGATTGAACATCAGGCATGTGGTCTTAGAATGGTGTGATGTAAACCAAAAACTCCCTCTGGCTGCAAGTATGATGCTGCACTGGATTGTCTTTGTCTTCTCTCAGAGAGTGAGAAAAAGCACTGAATTGGGTCCGGGGGCTAGGAGTGATGCCTGTCATTTGAGATCTAGGAAAGGTGCCAGTGACTTTCCTTGCACTCCATGGAAATGAAAGAGGGAATCAGTCCTGCATGGAGTGACAGACCATTGCAAGATGCATACATGTATGCACAGATGCATACACACACACACACACACACACACACACACACACACACACACACACACACACACACACACACACACACACCATTCCTTGAACAGTTTAGAGGTTCTTTTTTGATCATGTCTTTAGGATATAGAAGGGACTTGAAGAAAATGACTGGAATATAACCATCCCCCGGAATCTTTTTTTAAAGTTTTTCGTCTACCCTTCTAGCATGTCGAGGGATCAGTTGCTAGTGTCCTCTCCTGCTCAGCTGGTGAACCTGGGAATATTGAGGCAATGTTTCAATTGCCTCATGTACACAGACAACCCTTTCCTCCTCCCACAAAACACACATACATGTGAGAGATGCAACTATACGGCCAAACTGGAGGCTGAGCTCTCTCAACATAGGACTGGCAAGACCAGTCAGGAGGAGAAGGTTACCACACACACTATAGACCCAATCTCACATAGTACCATTACAACCTCAAATCATACACATAAACACACAAAGACATACTCGGAGGCTCTGATCAAAAATCTACCAAAACAGCAGAGGCCACCAAAGCAGACACCCAAACAACCACTACCTCAGAACACAACACCCGCAACACATAGACCTCACAGTCAGAGTGTCAAACAGTCACAGCCCTTAAGGCCAAACACAATGCCAGACACACTAGTCATTGGTGACTCCATAGTCAGACACACTGATGTCCCGCTCACCAGACTGAGTAAGGAGAAGGTCACAGTAAGCTGCCTGTCGGGCGCTAGAATCCGCCACATAACGCAAGCACTCAGGTCTCTCAACAGCAGGTACAAATATGACTCAGTCATTGTCCACGCTGGTGTAAACGACCTGAGACGTACCTCCTTGGACTACATGAAAGAGACATTGAGGAGCTCTCTGATTATGTAGCCCAGGCAGGTATGACCCTGACCTTGAGCAGTATCCTACCTTCACCAAGAATGATGCCACAATACAGAGATAAGATGATCAGCTTTAACAATTGGCTTAAACACTGGTGTCATTCAAAGGGGATCCAGTATCTGTCTGCCTGGGATGACATGCTGGACAAGCCACGCTGTTTCAAGGGGCGGCTTGCACCTGTCACCCTGGGATTCGGATATTGGCAAAGGCTCTTGCCACCCCATAGTGCCTTTTTAGGCAAGGCTCAAATTCTAAACCTACCACCCTAGAACACAAAAAGGAAAAAACTAAGGGTAATGCTGCTCAATGCCAGAAGTCTAAATCTCAAAATGCGAGGCCCTTCTCAGTATGGAGAACATCGATGTCTGTGCTGTGACAGAAACCTGGTTCAAGGCTCCTGAGGCTATCAGGTTTTACCTCATATCATGCCCGCCCCAAATCCGGACAATACCAAGAAAGGAGGGGTATCCATATTCATCAAGGACACCCACACCTCAAGACTGGTGGCAACGCATGATGCATCGGAGACCATCCAGGTGCAATTAACCATAGGCAAGACTGCTCTGCAAATTGTAGCATGTTACAGGCCACCCTCACAAACTCAGGAAACTCACATGGCCTTCCTGAAAACACTAGAGGGATAAATGTATCACCAAACACCATCATACTAGGTGACTTCAATTACCCTAATATAGACTGGGAACACTACTCAAGCCCAAACACCCTAGCCCAAAAGTTCCTGGAATTCATAAACTCAAGTGCCATGGAACAACTAGTCACCATCCCCACAAGAGGAGATAACATACTTGATCTCATCATCACGAACATGGGAGCACAATGTTCAACACCGGAAGTATACCCTCACTGGTGAGATCAGATCACAAACTAATCTCGCTGGAGGTCCTCATCCCACCCCACCTGAAATAAAAAGACCACAGTAAAGAACTTCTCAAAAGCCGACTTCACACTTCTAAAGACTAGTGTGGTCTCCTTTCAGGCCCCGAGCGTGGGAAACAATACTCAAGCCGCTGAATCACTTACAAACGCCTTCTACCAGCACCTGCAGGACTGCATGGATAAGGCAATCCCAAGCAAAACAAAGACTCTTTGTACCAAAGGCAAGCGTCCAGTCTGGTGGACCCCAGCCATAAACAAACTCTACAACAAAAGGAGGAAGCTACTACAAGATAGAGCAAAATCCTTAAAAGGTAAGACACCGTTGATCACTATAAGTAAAAACCTAAGAGCTCTCATAAAATCATCCAAAGCAAATTTGAGAGAAAAATAGCTAAAGACTCAAAAGACAATCATAAGGCCTTCTTTAGCTATGTTAGAAACCTAGGAGGAAACTCCCAGATATGCTCAGAACTAGTTCAAAATGATGTGAAGATTACTGATCCTACAGACATTGCCAACATACTGGCTGACAGGTTCAGTGCAAACTTCTCCCTCCCCAAAAGGAGAGATATCTATACCAAATGAGTGCAGCCCCCAAACATCTCCAGCGCCCAAGTGAGAACTGCTCTCTCCAAAGCAAAAACACAGCATCCATGGGACCCGATGGTGTCCCCGGCTGTGTGCTCCACGAACTAAATGAGGAATTAAACCCACAGCTAGGACAGCTGTTTAATCAAAGTCTTACCTCTGGATCCAGGAGTGGCGCACTGCAACTGTGGTCCCACTTCACAAAGGCGGTGCCTCCACAGACCCTGGAAATTACCGCCCATTAGCTTGACAAGCCTTATCTGCAAAGCCATGGAGAGGATCATAATGGACCTCATAAATAAAGACATAGGGAATTTGCAGACTTTGGATCCAACCCAGTTTGGCTTTGTCAAAGGCAGATCATGCCTTTTAAACTTGGTTGACTTTTGAAACAGTCACCAAAGCCATTGATGAGGGAAAGGCAGTCCATACAGCCTACCTCGATCTGGCTAAGGCCTTGATACAATACCCCACTCGGGTATCATTGAAAACTCATCAGCTTAAATGTTAACCCATACATCACAAGATGGGTTGCAAACTGGCTGAGTGACAGAACCCACAGGGTCAGAGTTGCTGGCGCCATGTCAGACTCAAAGCCTGTCACAAGTGGTGTCCCACAGGGCTCAGTCCTGGGCCCACTCTTGTTTGGCATCTACTTTTCAGTACAAGCAAACACAGGAGGGTTATGGCTGACAAAGTTTGCAGATGACTGCAAACTGGGCCATAGTAGAAAACACATCTGACACAGATATCCTTCAGAAGGGTCTCACAGAAGCGGATAACTGGTGCCAGAGCCACGGCCTAAAGTTAAATGCCAAAAATGCATAGTCATACCCTTCGGGAAAAACAAGGTTACCCCTAGCTACCAAATAGGTGGCAATCCACTGAGCACAGAAGAAGTTATCAGGGACCTGGGGACCCAGGTTGATAGTAGTCTGTCATTCGACACCCATGTAGCTAAAGTAGTTAGGAAGTCCTTCTACATTGCCCACCTTATCATGAAGGATTCTCATCTAGATCAAGGGAGGTCATAGTCTCCCTTTACTCATCACTCATCAGACCAATGATTGAGTACAATGCCCCATTCGGAATGTATCTGACCCGACACTTGCAGCAGCTGGAGAGGCCACAAAGTTCCTCACCAAAAGGATAAAGGGTCTCAAAATCTGTCCTATGCTGCCCGACTGAAAGAACTCCAGCTCTATTCAGTCGCTACCCATTGCTCAGAGGTGACCTTTGCCTAACATACAAGGCCATGTCAAACCCAGATTTGATGAATATGCTTCACCTCAAAAATCTAGATCCATCAGAGCCACAAGGGCGGAGACTTAAACCTCGACACGGCTATTAATAGGACGTGCTGGAGGGATAGATTCATCACCCAAAGACTCCCTATGCTGTGGAACAAAATCCCGGTACATGTGAGGCAGAGCACCTCGCTGGCCTTGTTCAAGAGAAATCTTGACCAATGGATGGGAGATCGCAGATATACCCCAGGAATTACCTCAGTGTCACTGCTCGACAGAGGCACAGCAAAATAATGGGTATAGTTCCCCATACTAAAGGGAACAATGGGCTAGGCTTATAAATGCCCTCGGGCAGATAGCCTAGTATGAACCTATGAACCTATGAACCTATATGTCTGTAGATATATAGAGATAGCAATCTATATAAATAGATAGAAGTAGATATTTTTGGTCCCCAAGTACCTTGTTGATACTGGCCTAGCCCCCAGTGCCCCATATCTGTTACGAGTACTGCAGTCACAGTATAAGTTTATATACGTACTAAAAGCACTAAAATAGTGAGCAAGTCCATTGCATAAGCTTCTGATAGGATGAAAGCCATGGCATGTAGTTAGTGGAGTTGGTTATACTCCATTTGAATGAGGTTTCTGATAGAATGAAAACCATGGCATGTAACTGGTTGAGTTAGTTTTACTATACTTGAATATTATGGATAAGTGATCAGTTAGGATTTAAGACTTGCCATTTGGAATCCAACCCTGTCTTAGTGGGGTAACAGTTTTTAAATATATCCAAAATGTTTAAGCAAAGGGTTATCAGTGTGTAACAGAAAGTGATTTTGCATGATCTGCTTCCTCAGATCCAGCTTTAACAAAGCACATACAGTAGTAAAATCAGATTATTTAGTAAGAATTGTGAATATTCAAGGTTTAATAATGGGTGAATCGTTCAGTAGACTGAACCTTGTTTCAAGATTGAAGTGCCAGCTTTTTTTTACACTTGTAATAACTTGGAGAAGTGAAGTGTAGTAAAACTCACTAATACTTTAGCTCTTAAGTTGACATTATTAGTGAGTGTTCATGCTAGTTATCTGCTTTCATGGGGCATATGGAGGTCCAGTCGTACCGCTGTTAATGCGAAACAAACTATTTGTCTGGGAGGAGCTGATGGTCGAAAAGCAATGGGAGGCAAAGTGAGCAAAGAAAAAAAAACACACACACATGCTAGTGTTTAAGAATGTAAACAGTTTTAGCTTTATGCATGTTATCTTTTGGGTTGGTCCACCAAACATAGTTGGAAAATGTTACTTTTCTAATTTTCGTTCTGGCAGATTTAAAATGAGACAGTCAGGTTAGTTTTCACTATGACGATAACACTGAGAGATGAGGGACGTGAGATGATGATAAAGGGGATTATAACATGGATGGAATGAGATTCCACTTTTGCGAAAAAGTATGCTTGAAAACTAATGGTATTGGGCACCCAGTTTTAGAGATGTTCCTGTTGTTTTGATGATTACAGTGCTGAAAATTAACTTCATCTTTCTCATACTGGTTTGGTGGAGCTGAGCAGAAGGGATGAATAGATGGAGTTTTATGTTTTTGCACTGTTTTGCTCAGAATGACTGCTGTACTATACTACACACACACGTTGATTATGCAGCCCAGTGTAGTAGCCACTGTTTTATTCATAATATTGTAATAGTCCTCATGCTTCCTTGGGATTTTTCTGGTCCACTATGCCTTCTAAAGCCATCAGCCTGCTAACAGCTGTCTAACAGATGGATAACTGACATTCCTAGTTTGAGCTGTTCCAGTTGGCACACATCATAGATACTGCTGCTGTGGGGATAGCTACAGAGGGCAAGATGATTTTAGTCCAGAGTAGTTATGAATTGTCTAGGAAAAGTGATGGATTAAGTTTCCCCCTTTAAGCAAGATGACTGGCATGTAGAATTTGTTACATGAAGAGGTTTTTATTCAGAATCTGAAGTCAGTCTTTTGTTGCCATTGTTTGCAAATCATTTTCCTAGGGAAGGAGAGATGCCATTGCACTCTGTTCCCATCCCTTTGCGGAAGCACTGTTTATGTCCAAACATGAGTCAGTTGTTGCAGGCAGAACTGCATCCTGACAGGACTTCTGCCATCCTAAGCACAGCAGAGGAACCAAATGTGCGCTGAATCTGAACTGATTAACGTAGAAAGTGAAGAATGTGGCTGGATCTAGCATCAGATGCATTCTATATGGTGGAAGGATGAACTGCATGTGGAGACGATGTCTCATTCTTTGAAACTGTCAAGATTCCCCACTGTAGCCCTGAAAACAGAAGGATCTCAGCTAATATATTTAGAACAATACTTTTTTATTGTGTTTATCACTGTTCTTTCTAGCTGCTTAAGGGAGCCTTATGACCTATAAATAGAGTATGCCGTTTTAGAAGCTCCCTGCTGAGTACATCATACAGCTTGTAAATGTAAAATGAGACTTCTGATGCAAGATTGCATCATCAGTGTCAAATCTTGATTTAATTCCATTTATGATCAGTGCTTCAGTCTGTGAGAAAGATTTTAGTGCATTGATTTACTTGAGCCTTATTTTTGTCAGCTTCAAGCATGGATTTCAT
Source organism: Protopterus annectens (assembly GCF_019279795.1). Lineage (NCBI taxonomy): Eukaryota > Metazoa > Chordata > Ceratodontiformes > Protopteridae > Protopterus > Protopterus annectens. Next base: position 31,384,091 of record NC_056731.1, read on the forward strand.
CAAACTTGGACCTGATGGCCTACAGCTGAACCGTTGAGGATAGAAAGCTGATGAATTAAATTGAAGCAGCAATTTATTGCATTTTCTTCATTTGTGCTTTGAAGAGAGGCAGCTTATAAGTGATTGGAAATTGTTGTTGTCTAACAAGTGCTGACAGACTAGACTAGACTAGTCACAGTTAGTGAACGTCTGATTTATTAGCAGGAAGGAGAGAGAGAGAGTGTGTATGTGTGCAACTGAAGGCCCATCCTAGGCATTATTTTCTCTCTTTAAAGTTTAAGTAAAGTGAATGCAATACGTGCAGTATTTTGCAGACTGAACTTGTTAGATACAGCTTAGAATGCAACCCTTCACTAAGAATTGTTTTGTGTGTGTGTGTGTGTGTGTATATATATATATATATATATATATATATATATATATGTACACACACACACGGATGTTATGTGATTTATCACTGCATGCATTTCATCATGTGCTGAAGTGCTGGTGTTTATTGTCAGTAATACAGCTGGTCAAATTATGTAATGGTCAAAGTTCATTAGATTAACTGTTACTTAATTCAAGGGTTTTTGTCCTTTCTTTGAGTTTGTGTGACTGTGACTCTGGAGTTAGTATATTTAATATTGGGATGGGGGCAGAGACCTCATGGTTTTTTTTTTTTTTTTTTTAATTTTGGTAATCGCAAATGTATAATATGTTGGTTTACATTTGAGGTTACTTTTTTCGACTATTTGAATGGCTAATAATGGTAATTGCCAATGGCTTTGTTCGATGTTTTGTGTTTCAAAAAAATTCACCAGTGATTATTCATTATAAACTCATATCTATTTGTAAATTCTCTAAAGCGTGAAAATACGACTTGATTTTATTTAGCATATGCTTCTGCAGAACTTTTCCACTGGGACTGTATTTTGGTGTTCCCCTACAGCATTTACTACCTGGTCCTCTTCCCGAAACTAGTCCAGGAAACATTTATTCTTCAAACCTGTGTGTGAAACAGGTGCAGCACAATGACCTTCTTTCTGTCACTGTTACCACCTCAGAGGTTGAAGTGGATATAGTTTATCTGATCACACTGATTGGCCACTGGCATCACATGATCTAACATTAAACAATCTGGATGTAGAACACTCAGGGCTAGAGCTCATCTTTCACTTTATTTCAAGCTGTAGCACTGCCATTAGCCTTACTTACTTCGACCTTAAGCTACTATCCATGTTGGAAAGCTCTGGAAAAAACTTTTGGTCCCTCAAATCCCAGGGTGATGTCTTTGTGTAGAAGAACATTTATTAGTGTTTGCTTACAGTTTCTGTTTTTATTAGGGTTTATTTCCCTTCTAATAGCTGTGTCACACTGAAAACTGAAGGTATCCTAGTTTACTGTTGAATATTGCTGACTTAGAAGCCTTCAAATCTTTCCAATGTTGTTTTGGAAGCAAGTGTCTTTGCTGCAAACAAATACCATTGGCTGATTGGCTCACACAGTAAGTAGGATCTCAGTCTCTTGTTATAACACCTGTAGGTGCCAGATGTGCAGTGAATTTAATGATGTCATGAGGCAGTGGTGCAAGAAGGTTCTAGAATACACTATAATGGCAGCCCATCCAGAAAACATTGATAAATAAATTGCTTTCTTATCTATGATAGCTTCAACTCAAACAAGTAGGGAAGAAAGCTGGAATGACAAACGCAAAAAACATATTACAGGCACCACCAGAAGGGAGAAGGACTGAGGTTGAGACCATCTCTTTTCTAAATCTTTTGGCATGCCCCAGGTACCATTTGTCCCAGTTCAGGTCTCTTTGGATTTGACTTCACTTCATTCCCAACCTATTTTAGCCTTAAGGTAGGTAGAACACCATCAGAGTCCATACTGATAAAACATGGCTATTAGAGACTCTACTGTTTCCTCACAGGTAGCCTTTTCACTGCAGGAACCCTCACTAGCTAGATCCCACCTCCCCATCACCTGTCAGATGCATTCTAACATCAGAGTCCCCACTGTAGATAATGATAGCTTAACCTTGGCAAGCCAAAATCTGACATCACCATGTAGTTTACACAGACCGTTGTCTGCTCCGTCCCTGACAATTTCAGTATCACTGGATCTGACAGCAAGTTTTCTCCCAATGTCTTTGCTTGCTGGCAAACTTGTGGGTCCTCAAGGTACCCAGGTGTGAATTACACTGATGCATTTTCTTCCCTGACATTTAGTTACTCGTCATTTGGTTGAATGATGTCAGTCGCATGGACATTGGATTTCCCAGTACTGGCTTAGACTTTCCTCCCTCTGTGTCGGTGCGTTGTTAAGCAGTTCAGGCTTCTGGTGCTGATCCATTACCACCAGGAAGTTGACACTGAGATTCATCAGCTCATCTCCAACAATGCTTTACTAACCACTAGTGGCATCAGGTTCCTATTATGTTATCGAAGTTCCGAAACTTCGAACACCATAAGGTCGAAACCTTATGTTCGAAGTTTCAGAACTTTGATAACATTAAAAAAAATAAATAAAAACAAAACAAAGAAACTGTTGCTTCCCTTTCCGCACTGTATTGCAATCTCGAAGTTGGTATATTTAAAGAGCAGGGGGTGTGGGGGGGGGCTTGCCCCCCTGCTTCCAACAGTCAGGTTGTAGTTAGGGTTTTTTTTTTTTTTTTAGTTGTTCGATTTCCTGAAACTGTGAACATCTGAGTTTGATGTTCTCAGGTTCGAAGTTTCAGGGATTCGACAACATAATAGGAACCCGGTGGCACCATCTTTGCAAACTGCTACTTTTCCCCCACAACCACAGCAAGTGGTGCTGTCATCCATTAGGTTCTATTTCCATGGACCATTCATCCATGCAGGTTGCTCATACAACTCCCTTTAGAATTTTATTCTCTTTGTAGGGGCAAATCTCAGGCAGCATTGGTGACTGTAGTTTCCTTGTCTGTCCCTTTCCTTAGTCTTCGTCCTTTAGAAGATCCTTTTCTTTTTATGACTGTTCTTAGGCTAGATCCAGAAGTTGTCTAAAAGATATGTTAAATAATTTTCAGCTCAGGATCCATCCTTTTGGTTTCTTTACAACACCTGTAGCGCACCCATGCATGGTAAGTAACATTGGCTGCTGCCATGCATCTCAGTGGAGTAATGCCATCCCCTCACTTTTATGCCTGGCTTCTAGTTGCTTCTAGCTGATACTGTCTTGTTCATATTAAGGACTTAGTCCTACAGCTCTTTCAGTTCCTCATGGTAGGAGAAATATCAGCTCATCATGCCTCAGGTCCTGACTTTTTGGGGATGCTCTGAAAAGACATGTTGAGCAGATTTCCTTCAGAAAAGTATTCTGGAATTCCCTGTCTCATAGCTGTTTTGCCATTCATTTCCATCACTCCTACTATTAAGGCTCTTGGGTTACTTTTCAGCATTAGTTTTGATAGGTCTCTTTACCAGGCAGCTTATGGAGAGTACTACGGTGGCTTGTAGATGCTCAGTGGGAACATAATCTAAATTGGCTTGGCTGTTGATTCATTTTATTGAGCATGCAGGAAAGATTATCTTTGATGGACACACTTCCCGAACTTCAGGATGGGGAGGCATTTTCTGAGCCACCAAAACCTGAGGCGACTTTTATGTTCAGTATCTTCTCAATCTCATGAAAGGGCTCATCATTATTGTCATTGGACCCAAGGGTTATGCTCCCCTCTGAAGTTTAGGCTCCATGTAAGTATGTTGGATATGAGGCCAATATTACTTGGGATGCTAGCAGTGACAGTATGACTGCTGGGGCACTGTTGTAACACTTTGGAAGTGAGAAGTGACCCAAGGCCTTTAACTGGCGACAGCTGCTGTTCAACAGAAGTTCATTTGCCTAGTATATCATCTAAGTAAGATGTTTCTAGATCTCTGTGGGTGGTCTTTCAGAGCTTCTCACAGTTATGAATATCCCCTGTGTTCTTGTATCCTGGCACTAGAATGCGTCTTCTCCAGTCAACTGGGATGTGTCTTTCTCTCCAGACCGTGATGAGTTAGCCTCAGGAGCCATTTCTCCTCTAATTCACCCAACATCTTAATCATATCTGCTGTAACTTCATCTGAGTCTGCTGCTTTCCCTGTTGTCATTTTCATTAACACTGTTTATATTTCTTTTAGGGTAGGGTCTTCCTCTTTCACTGTAGGCTGTGCAAGAGGCACTACCACTTCTTTGTGGTTTTCTTCATTCAGAAACTTCTTGAAGTACTCCTTCTGTCTGCCTGTGATGGCCTCTAGACTTAGCAGATCGTTGATGGTTTCCATTTTGAGTCATGTCTTGACAACTGTCTTCCATATCTTTCTGCCATTGTCTTGCAACCTGGTAGAGATTCCTTGCTCCCCCTGCAAAGAAAGGCTTCCTGTGAGGTTAACTGAAAGTGGTTTGGATTGAAATTCCTTTGGAAGATTAGAAGTAGCTTAATGCGCTGTTGATGTATCAGCATGAGTTTGTCCACCCCTGCAACCCCACCCCCACCCCATTTCTGAAACACCTACCATTTTCTACAATGGAACTTCATACACTCCTCACTTGAGGGAGTCAAGGGAACAAGTAGATGTCTGTAAAAGACTGCTCCCCTCCCCAAATACAGCTGTGCCTTGGAATGGCACCCAAGATTAAGTTGTTTAAAGTGGCCCCATGGCAGAGAGGGATAAAGCTCTTACTGACCTCCAAATGACCCGTGTTTGATTAAATCAAAAGATACTGGATGGCCTACAGGGGAGGATGGCAGTAACTGTCTTATGTCTGCTCATCCATCCCTTGGGGATGGAAGCAGTCTAAAGGCTTGTTGCAGTATGCAGCATACAGGCTTAGCCAGCTGTGTGGTGAGCTGCTGAATCTGGAGGTTGCACAATGAGTGAGGGCAGCAATTGCAGTGTTGTCAAGGCTTCTACAAGGATATGTGAGTTAGACCCCACTCCCAGCAATCAGAATGATGCTGTACCACTGTCCTTGAGTCACACTGGCCCTGGACTCAAATTAAGTTAAGGCCGAGGATGGCTAAAGTGGGTCTGGTAGAGCTGGTGAATGAAGAGAGGAGATGAGGTCAAGTGATTGTCCGCTGCAAGGGAGGAGGACAAAGATTGTTACTCACATATGAACTGCCTACTTTTGCTTGTGACCCATACATTCTAGACCAACTAATAGAGGAGCCCTCCTACAAAGCCTAAAGAACATCAACCAAGAGATTGCCATAAAGTAAACCATAGGCTCAAAAATGTATTGTTGAAGGAGCTATCTGGATCCAGTGATGTAGAGCTTTGATCTGAACATGTATACAGTAAATTAACACTGAGTTGAAGAAACAGGAATCTATACATCTTTTTTTTTACCCACAATTTCTGTATCAAAGGTTAATGGCACAAAGCTCAGGCTTCTTACAAAATATATTTTGCTTTTGACCTTCTGCTTTTTATTGTAGGAGGACTGCAAAAAATCCAGTATTTAAGTGACACGTATAGATAACATGTTAAGTAAAATCTTATAAAAGACACAGATACAGGATTGTAACAGTATACTCTTGATATTACTGTGCAACAGTAAACAATGTTTAGATGTGGGCTACACTGTGTCACTCACAGCTCATGCGGTCTGGTCATGAGAGTCATTACACAATAGGTACAAGTAATTCTCAGTATAAACCATACTGTGTTTTATGCTTGAATATTTTTATGGTTTATCTCCAAGTGTAATGAAGCTGTTCCATGTGTCACTGTTGCTTAAAAGTAAACATTTGAATGATGAAGATTTGATACAAGGAACCAGTGTACCTCTTTCTGTATTGAGAATTGTTTCTGTTTAGTTCTATTTCATTTAATAGTTCCCCTTTTTAGCTGCAGTCGAAGGACCGGATATGATGCAGAAAACACTGTAATCTGGAGTAGTCTTGCAGTTCTGTGATGAAAATTGTAATCTCTGCAAAAAATGAATGCATCAGTTATACCATAATTTTTTCTACCTCCTATCTTCTGTATTTAATTTCCTAGTAAGAGATGTACAAAAAGTAAAAATACTGTTGTTGGTTGACAATGAACTCATTACACTACCTGTAGTGGGTTTAACATATTCCAGGCAAAAAAAGGAGACCTGAGTGGAGGTGAAGCTGCTGCCCATATTTGTCAGCGTTTTCATTTATTTTTTCAGCAGCTACACAAAGCTGCACATAGCGTAGAGTGACTACATTGCAGATGTCCTGCAATGCTGTAGGTCAACCTTGGGATATCCAGGGTAAATAATGCAAGTGTGTCCCTTCACTTAAATTGTAGTTTGTTGCTTTGTGTAGCTTGGAATCACAAATTTAAAAGAAGATGAGTACATAGACAGGTGTCTTAGTAAGAGCTCTCTGATGCTTGAGCTGTATTTGTATATTTTGTTCTCATGCGATATGTACATCAGAGGGTGGAATAAACTGGATTGATATATAATTGTTTGTAGTAGGATGGCAGCAGGATTTAAAGTTACGTGTATGTGTGTGTGTGTGTGTGTGTGTGTGTGTGTGTGTGTGTGTGTGTGTGTGTGTGTGTGTGTGTGTATGTGTGTGTGTGTGCCCGCACGAATGCCTGAGAGGAAATTCCACCTTGTAGAAGTGAAGGGGCTCTTCTTCAGTGCAAACCATTGTATGTCCCCCCTTGTCAGGTGAGTGATTAGGCAGCATACAAAATATCTTAAACCCCTCCAATGGCTGTTTACATGATGTCTCATCTCGGTTATGATGAGTGAATTGAGACTAATTGGCTCGAAGGGGCTGCTGTTCAGATGGGGAAGGGGCAAAGAGAAAAGAAAAAGACCTTCTGCATTTTCATTTCTGTCCTCTAGTAAACCATCTAAAGAAATTACATGTATTCATAAAGTTGGTAGGTATATATTTTTTTTTAACTCTATAAAAAAGTCTGATACTGAATGTATACCAACAAGTCTGAATTGTAATTGTCTTGTGATAAGTTCCATGTGTAGGTTAAGAATGCTTTGCAATTGATGATGCGCTGTGCACCCAAGATTATTGTGAAGGATTTCATGGAATATTTCGTTTAATTTAAATGTATTAATTTATTAATTGCAAAAATGAACTGGTCCATCTCTTACCCTTTCCAGCTATGACCATGCCACAAGGTGAAAGGCAAATGCTGTACACATTATCACATGTATATTTACAGTTTTGACAAGACAGTCAACTGGCATGTATTTAAGAGGCAAGAAGAAACAGGTGTACTTAGAAGTAAAAAAACAGATGTTGAGGCAAATTATGTGCAGGTTGTCACCAGGGGGGCTTGATTTAACCTTAGAGACTGTACATGCAAGGCACAGCTCGAATGTCAGCCACAAATTTGGGGAAATTCTGTAAATGTTGTAAAAGAAAGTTGAACAGCCCTCATAACCATCAACTTTTCAACAAGGGAAGCTTCAGGCCACACAACAATCCTTATGGATGATCCATTTGATAATCAACATATTGCAAGATACAACAAATATTGTTTGTGAGAGCTTAAATACTATGGTCCTGGTTCCCCCAGAAGGCTGACTGGATGTTCTGCCCACGCATGAAGTATTCCTTTATAGGAAAAGACCCCAGAGCCGGACTTTATGGTCTTGGCTGCATCTGTAACAAGAAACCTTCCTTCTCAGTGTTTGGCTGTCCATCCCAGATGGATCTCAAATAACCATTTGCCAGCACTTCTGGCTCCTGTTGATTGTTTCCCCAGGACACCAAAACAGTCCTTCTTGGCTTCCCATTTAGAGTTGCCTTACTCTTTGAACCAGAGATGGATGAGCACCGGAAGGGAAAGAAGTAGAAAGATCAGACTATCATGGCTTTGGGGTTTTGTTTCTTTCCTTTACTAGGGCATAGAGGAACTAGCATTGTCCCTGCTTTCTGCATAACTCACCAACACAATACTAAGAAGCAGATGGATCCAAAAATCCATCAATATGTGGGGTTCAGCAAGATTGCTGGCCCACATATAGGTTCCCTTCTATTTCAGAGAGATAGTAGTTAGTCCTGGGGCAGATCACAGCACACATGACTTCCCTACCTGCTTCTTCTCTGAACTTGTAACGCCATTCCTCACATTTCTGTAAAGTAAACAAATGGGCATAGATCAGGAAGTTATTGCCAAAGGCTACATTAGAAAGAAGCCATTCAAGACATCCCATTATACTAGCAGTGAGACAGCTATTGTGTTAGCTTCATTTGGTTCCAAAAAAGAGAGGACCTCAGACTCCCAGAGAGTCATTTTGTTTGCTTCATTTTTCGATCACTCATACTATGCTTGTCCAGATGAAGTTAAATGTGTTGTTTTGTATCTCCAGGATGCTAATTTGTACACAGAACTCACTAGGCATTCCAGAAGTCAGTCACGTCCATTTAGGAGACAGTCATTGCCAGTTCCAAGCCCTTCCCTTCAGCTGTCAGTTTGCCAACAGTGCATGTCTCTAGCAGCAACACACCTTAGGCTGCAGGACAGCAGAATGTGTCCGTATATATGTTTGGATTTTGGCTGAAGCTTTCAAAGACAGTATTTTTAAACAGAGGAAGTCTGTTCTGTTTGTTTCACATCTTGAAAGTAAGTGTGAATTTTTCAATATCCTAGCTTGAACCAGTTCAGATGGTGACTTTATTGGTTGTACAGTCAATACCAGGATTTGTCTGACATTTTAACCGTAGAGCTAGGATCCATGCTTTGGGGCAGTAGGGTTCGAGATTGTTGTCTCTTTCTAACAATGCAATGGCCAGAAGCCACAGTAGATATGTGTGTGTTTGAGCTCTAAGTCTTAATATCATACTACTCGCAGCAGGTTCTACGTAATAATGTTGCAGCTTATCCTTCATAACTAGTACTCCCTTTCTATTCTATTGTTCAGAATTTATGCTGGCTCATTGGTGCACACAGGCAGAGAGGTAATTGTGACCCAGATATCCTGGGGCCATTTGGTGACCAATGGTCTAGAGGAGTCAACAAAGGAGGGTGAGAATGAGTAGCTGACACTGATTTGCCCATCAAGGGGGTGGAAGAAGGCAGCTCATTTCTCAGCAGTACTGACATCCAGGAGAGGCTGAGTAGTGTGTCGGTGCAGTCTGGGAACAAAAGATGCATGGGCTTATTAAACAGCTTGTGTAGCCAGGTCTGAATATGAGCTAATGTGATAATGTTCAGGGTCTGGAATTGGAAGTAACTTGTTAAGGCGGCTTGTGGTACCAGGGATTAAGGCATTATAATAAATACTGATGACTCTGTCAGTGAAAGAATGGATTGATCTCCTTGCTTATCACAGTTGCAGTATTATTTACTCTTGGGGGTATCATGCCAAATTACAGTGGAACATCCTGCCAGCATACCAAAACCTTTACTTCTTCCAGGTGCCGTATGTCCTACGTGCAAAACATAAGTTGCATATGTGATATACGAGTATCTAATCCTCAAAACTTTGCTATTAGTCTGAATGCTACATTGAATTTGATCCACAAGCCATTCACAGAGTTGGTTTCACTACTGAGCTTTTTACAGATAACTGCCCCAGTGGTATCTCTTCCTTTCTTTTGTCTATTACCTTAATTTACATGTCATCCAGAAAGGGAAAATGTGAGTGTGGGAGACAGCTTCTCCATAAAGTTAGACACAAACAATGCCTTTTTTGTTTGGGTGTTACCCATGGCCATATGCAGTATGAGATTTGCCAGGCATTTGTTTCTAAGACAGTTCGCAGACATGTATTGCCTCTTTCCATTTACTTAGAGAGCCATCTTTTGAAGCTTTTGGCTCAGGGCACCATGGCCACATCTGCCCACCCTGATGTTTAGCTGTCACTTGAAAAGAAAGCCAAAAAGGCAAGAACTGATCCTGCTGCTGTTCAGCCTCCACTGGACGTCAGTGGGTTGAATGAAGAACACATAGACTGTCCGGTGTCACTGTTGACTCCCTCAGCCATGACCTAGTTGGAGGCCATGAAGCTGCCTACCTGCCCTTCTGCTGAGGCTGATTATACATCTGGTGCAGATGTGGAAGGGCAACCATGGCTGATTGTTTTGGAGGAGCCTGGGGAATCCCCCAAATATTTGTTAGGGAAGAGATGCCTGGTACTGTCATTGACTCTAGTCGGGAGTCTGAACCTCCTAGATTTGTTAAAGTTGGTATTACATTAAAAAAGAAGTAGAAAACTAAGCATGTGGCCCCTGTAGCTAATAATCCACACAAAATGCAGGATTTTTCTCAGGGGCTTTTCAGTGCTTATATGGCTCTTAAGCCCACCAAGGATTAGTTCTTCCTGCTTCTGTTCCATGGTTTTCCACTCCTTCCAAATGCTTTAGAGACTCTGAATCCTCTGATCAGGAGTTAGACTCTGGTGAAGAATCATTGGCTAACTCCTCTCACATCCGTTCGTCCTATGGTCTGAGGAAGAGGATTCACTTTATCTTGATTCTGCTATTGATCAGTTGTCCTTTGGAAATACAGTAGTTTGTATGATGGAACAATTTAAGTGGCACTGTTCCCAGGTTTCTGATGTTTGAAAAAGATACTATGAACTCTTGCAAATAGATTCTTCTCAGACTTCTGCAGCCTCTCCATTGTTGGCTGCCCTCTTGGACACTTTTATTGCAGCTTCTTAGGTCCCCGGCTCTCAACTTCATACCCCTAAGAAACCAGACAGGTTCTATAAAGTTCCTGAGGTTTAACAGTTTTTATATAAAAGACCTTCCTCTGATCCTATTGCTGTTTCTATAGCCACTGGTAAACCATCCAAGTTGTTGGCTGCTTCTAAGCTTTTTCCTTCTGATAAAGACAGTTGTGCCATGGACAGGTATGGCAAAAAGTGTATACCTCTGCTACCTTAGCTTTCAGGGCTATTTATTACCAGACCCATGTGATTAGATATGTCCTGGCTCTTCTCTCCTAACTTGGGGGCATTCTGGCCAACTTGCCTGACTCAGGCGGTAAAACTTCTGCCATTTTCACTTTTGAGCTCTGCTTCTCAGGTGGATGCTACCAATGCCCACTGTAGGGCAGGTGCATCTGGATCTGTTATGAGAAGGTATTCTTGCCTGAAGATATTGATTCAAATTATTGGATTCTCCTTTAGGTAACCATAATCTCTTTGGTACTATTGCAACTGAATTAAGACCCTTCAGGATAAGTGTAAAGTTATGCATGATTCAACACAAATATTTCTCTCTCCTATTCCCACATTTGAGGCATTATCCTTCTAAGCCTTCTTTTGTTAGTAGGCAGCCTAAGTAGTCTTTTAGAGGAAGAGGTCTTCTGTAAGAGTTTTTCTGGACATGCCTTCTCAGCGTACTAAAAAAACTTTTTTACCCCTCTGTCAGATTCCTCTACCTCAGCTTGATACTATATTTCCCTGTTTGGCAACAGATAACCACAGATGCTTGGGTTCTGTCCACCATCCACATTGCTTATTCTATGGCTTGGAAGTCCCTTCCTCCATTCTCAGGCCTTCCTCAGCCTCCTCCTTGTCAGCCCCCATATTTTCCTTTGGTTCTGCAGGATCTGGTGGTGCAGGGAATTATTCCACCTGGCTCCTTGTCTCGGCAGGATTCCAGGATGTTTCTGGATCCCAGGAAGGAGGGGTTGTGGAGGCCCATTCTAGACCTATCTTTTGTCAGCACGTCTCTCAAGGTTCCTTATTTCAGGATGTTGCCTCTTCAGTCACTATACCCTCTGTTGCCCTCTCAAGCCTTTCAGATATTCCTGGATTTGAAGGACTATTACCTTTACATTCCTATTCACCCTCTCTTCAGGAAATATTTATGTTTGTCTGTTTCTTCCTGACATTATCAGTTCTTTGCTTTTCCTTTTGGTCTTTCTACAGCTGCAAGGATCTTTACCACATGTCTAAAACCCCATGATAGCCTCCTGCAAACTTCAGGGAATTCAAATATTCCCTTATTTGGATGACATTTTGATTCAGGCCCCCTTTCAGCAGCTCCTACATCAAAGTTCTACACTTCACTATGCTTTTTCTGTGCAATGTGGGTTCACTTCACACTCAATTTCAAAAAGTTTGTGTTGGCTTGTCTTCTGCCTCCCAAGGTCATCTCTTTGCTTATTTTCAGTCTTCTCTTCCTTCCTGCAAGGACAGTTCTTGGAGCTGTGTAGTTCATGTTATCCACTTTTCCATGGCTCCCTTTGCCAAACTCCACATGAGGAAATTTTAATGGTATTTCAAGACTGTTTGGCTCCAGCTCTGCCATCCTCTGGAGTATCTGGTCACTCTCCTGCCTTTTCTCAAGCTCGAGATCCACTGGCAGATTCACCAGATTTCTCTGAATACAGGTCTGCCTTTTCAGGTTCCTCTCCCTATTCAGCAGATGTACATGAATGCTTCTAATCAAGGTTGGAAAGCACCTTCCAACACCCTCAAAGTCCAAGTTTGGTCCCATCACCAACTGGCAGATCATATCCGTGTGAAAAGAGTTGAAGCTTCTAATTCTAGCTTTCCACGCCTTTCACTCCCTTTGGGTTCTGGGTCTTCTAAAGATTTACAAAGACAATACCACAGTAATGTAGAATATCAACAAACAAGGGGTACAAAATGTTACCTCTTTTGTAGGCTGGCTCTTCAGGTTTGGGATTTGGCAGTCCATCATCACCTGGTTCACATTCATTAGGAGCACAGTCTTGTGGAAGACTCTTTGAGCAGGTCCAGGACAGCTCTTCACAGAAGGATGCTTCACAAGGAGGCATTTCTGGACATTGTACATTGGTAGGGTGCTCCTCAAATAGATCTTTTTATCTCCCTTCTAAACAGTTGACTTCCCCAGTTATGTTCAAGAGTGCCAAGTCCATTAGCTTGGAAAGTGGGCACCATGTCTTTTTCTTGGAAGGAGATGTTTCTGTATGTCTATCTCCCTTTTCCTCTACTACTAAAGTCCCTGCACAAGGTCATGTGGGACAGCTGGTAACTCCCTTTTAGCACAGACAGCACTGGTTGCACCATTATATTTCATCTGGCCAGTAACAATCATCGCAAGTTACCTCATAAAAAAGATCTTCTCATACAAGGCAGGGGATCTCTTGTTCACCCTCACTTACCCACCCTTTAGTTGACTCATAGGGTTTTAATTCCTTTTAGGCATCAATTTTCTGAGGATGTGTTTCAGATTGGCAGGATGCCAAAAAAAAAGAAATTACTAAAATCTTGTGTGACTAAATGGAAGAAATTTTCTATTTGGTGTCTCAAGCATGACCCAGGACCCTTTTTCTCTGGGGGGTCCAACAGTCATTTCGTATGCTCAAGTTTGGCTTGGCATATTCATCTGTTAAAGTCTATTTATCAGCCATTTTTGCTCGTCTACCTCTGAATCCAACTTTGGCTTCTAGTTTTGAAGGCACACAATTTTTTGAAAGGCATCCTTCATATTCATCCTTCATGAAAGCATGTACCTCTTCATTGGGACCTTAATTTTCTTCTTAAGAAATTGACCCAGTTTCTGTTTCAGACCGCAGTTTCTTCTTCCCTGCAGCATTGTACTTGAAAGACTGAATTGTTGGTGACTCCTACTTCTGCCAAGAGGGTCTCCGAACTTCAAGCACTCATGGCAGTTCAACCTTTTTTGGTTTTTTACAGGGACTCTTCATACCAGTCCTTCTTTTATACCCACGATGGTTAATGATTTGTTCTTGAATCAGTCCATTCATCTTCCTTTTTTTTTCTTTCTCCACTGAATCTTAGTGAGAGGGTTCTTCACACCTTGGATTTACATAAACAGCTCATATATTACTTGGACAAGGCAAAACATATCAGGAAATCTGAGCAGCTTTTTGTTTCCTTTCTTGCTAGGAAATTGGGTTTGGTGGTGTCTAAACAGGTTATCTCCTTCTGAATTTCTAAGGCCATTTCTATTTGCTATTCTTTTCATGGCAAGCAGCTTTCCTCTTCTGTTTCTGCTGATTCTGCTAGGGCAGTGGCCTCTTCTGGGTTTTTTTCAAGGGTCTGGATACTATGTAGATCCATCTTGAAAGCTATTTTTTGGTCTTCTGTTCACACTTTCACCAAAATTACAAGTTGGATGCCATTTTTAGGGCCACCGTGGGTTTTGCCAGGTCTGTTCTTCATATGCTTGTGGAAGGCAATTCTGCGACTTCCTCCTCCCATACTTTACAGTAGCTTTTGTACTCTTCCCAAGAGTGAGGATTACTACAATAGTGATGAGGAAGGACATTGTACATTAGTGTAAGATTATAACACGCCAGTAGATGTCCTGCTTCTTACTGCAGTATTCTGTCCCTCCCGCCTATCCCACATAACTTTCTGTTATATTCCTTCGGGCTGATGGGACTTTCTTCTTCTTTGTCTTCATCTTCTTCTTTTCTTCTTGGATGCGTTGCTGCTGTCCTCTGCAGTTGCTCTGGCTCTTCTGAGCAACTTCAATTCTGAGAATTAGGTGCTCATACGTCATATATGTACCTTAAGCATGTGCATAGGACATAATGTCTGATGTACAGTGCCTGTGGATGTAAAGGCTTTGGTATGCTGACCAGACATTCGGCTATTTTTGGCAGGATATCCCAAGAGTAAAGTACTGTAACAGAGAGAAGTAGTAACATCTACTGTTATGATAAGATCTCACACAACTGTACTTTCGGCAGGCCCAGGGAGAAGAACACTCACAAATGAAAAGCTGTTCAGAGTTGGAAGGTCTCAACTAATGTGGTGGACCTTATGCAAACGTCTCTTTACGGGTAGACCCTTTACCTTGCATAGCCTAATGGCTATAGTTACTGCATATACAGATGACTTCTGGTAAGGGAAGCAGTTCAGACCCTTGGATGACCCAGGCGAAGTTGTCCTTCCAAAGGTTTAATTTTTAGGTTAGTAGTTTGGTAATAACAGCAGTACTCCTCTCTCAACAAACTTTCCAGGATTACTTGCCTAGGAGACATCTGTCCTTTCATTCAGACAGTACAGTACAGCTGTAGCCTGATGTATCAAGAAGACAGGCAGGACTCCTTTCTCTGCAGATAGGCTATTCAGAGTAACCATTTTCTGTCAGCCACTCAGATTCTAGGAAAAGGAAGTTGCCTGGCAGGCAAACTGAGCTGCTGTTTCTCATGCCTTCTGAGTGGCCTTTGAACTTCTCTAGCATTCAGGATGATATTCTACAAGTGGGTTAATCCAGTCTGTGACTTAACCATATTCCCCACCAAAGACAGTTATTGTTTCTTTCTCTCACTCTACTTTGCACTGGATGGAGCTCTGGCCTTAAGGTGTTCTTTTTGCTCTCCCCTTTTCATATGGTGATGAAATCACCTCCGAAGGTAAACTTTGCAA